>NC_044302.2:605000-905000 GCF_004027225.2 Strigops habroptila | reverse complement strand
TTGCAGTAATAATTGGTGGTAATATGGTCATGCACCAGCATAAGAAGATACCTCAGAAAGAGGTTCACACTGCAGTCCTCATGGAAGCCCCATGGCAAAGGGAAAGCTGTGTAGAAAGTGAAGTTGTGAAGCTGAACATTCACAAGATGACCTTGAGAGTTGGTGCTGAATTTCTGTTCACGAGGTAAAGGGAGGTTGTACAAGAAGAGGCTTAAAAGCATCTTGGCTGCTAAGGCTGCGATGCACTGGCCAGGAGCCTCCTGAGCTCCCGTCACAGAGCGCAGTTCCTCACCCTCCTCCTCTGCATTAGCACCGACACACCAGCCTGGGGCTTGTGTTCAGAGCAGTTCCCCACAGCACAGGTACCCGGCCAGCCCCCGCGAGCCGCGGGCATCGCTCGCAGCCAGAGCTTCCATTTCTGTGTGTGATGGGGCTTGTGGCTCCATCCGGACACGCGAGCCCTGCCCAGCGCTGCCCCCGGCAGCGGCTCTGGGCCTGCAGCCAAGCCGTGCCCCGAGCTGCTGCTGCGCATGCGAATGGCTCTTCAGAGAGCTGCGCGCCGTGGAAGCGGTTCTGCCGATGCCTCGGGACCGCAAGAGCTCGCGCTGCTCCTTGGGACCCAGCAGTGAGAAACGGCAGGGATCATGAACGATGATCTGAGCTTTAAAAACTAATACAAAACTCACGCTGGGTCCATTTGTTAGATCTACTTGAAACATCATGTATCAAAGTAACTGGGAGCTAAGCTGAGGAAAAACCTTTTGTTTTTTGCTAAGCAAATTCATTGCAGCTTAACCGGGAAAAGTTTGCAGGAACATTTTTCAGTGTGAGCCTGTTGCCTAAATCTGTCATGTTTCCCAAATGTGCTGTCAAGATGACAAATGTCACCAACGAATCAGCTACAGAAATTCAGGAACATGGGAATTGGTTAGTTGGGGGAGTTTGGGCCCTTTTATGTTTTTTGAGTGGGAGCAGGAGCCAAGGGTTTGCTGCTGCTGAGGTTTGTGTCAGCTTCTCCAGTTTGAGTTAGGAGCAGCAGGAACTGCCAAGTCAAGCCTGGAGTTGGGCAGCATAGGTGCTGTTCTGGGCAGCATTAGGTGCTGTTCTGGCTCTCTGGTATCAAAGGGTTTATTTCAGAAGAACCATCACTAGTCATCTCTGTGTACCACCCAATATGTTGTTAAGATCACTGTACTCCCAATAGTGTCTGGGGCTGATGGAAAACTGGTTTAAAGTTAGTGCTGGTCTTCAGTACTTCCTTGGTGTTCAGTGTTTGCCGCTGGCTCTTTGGTGATTTCACCAGAAAAGAGTTGCAAATTCACTCATGAAATCAAAGGAATTTCCATTCTGGCCTTCAGTGAGGGCAGTGGTGATCTGGATTTGCTGCAATGTCCTTGCCAGGGAAGAAGCTGCTATAAATTGCAAAGTCCCATAGGATACACTGAAGGGGAACTCTCAGTGTTTTTTCCCACTCCTGATCCTACTTTATAGACTTAAGCATCTTAAGTTACACTGCAAGGCTTACCTCTGTGGGATCAGACATGATATTCTTAAGTAACTATTGGGATGCTTTGGTTTCTTATTTCCCCATGCAGACCTCTGCCATCATGGTGAGAGCAGATCACGTTGGGGCTGAGAGGGCAAAGCACCCCTCATGTAGGAGCTGAAGACCAGATCTATCAGGAGGAGAGATCTGGCCATTTTCACAGGGACTTTGGTCAGGGTGGGGGCAGCTGCACTCTGTAAATTGTCTGTGAAAAACCACCAGAAGAGTATTCCCCATTTATTCCCTGAGGAGGAACTTTTCCTGTTGCAGTAGCCATCAAGTCTTTGACATGAGGCTGTGAGAGAGCCACATTATAAAGTTAGTCTCCTACTTATATTATTTTTTTTTCAGATTTGTTTCCTCGCCTTCTGATTGAAACGTGTAGCCACTGTGATAGAGGTGCACTGCTGGAGCTGCTGCTTTCATAGGAATGCACCGATAATGTCAGGAAAACAAATGGGAGAGAAAAGCTGTCTGATTGAAAGTAAATACCTGGAGCAGTTTCAGCAGTCCTTTGGGTGGGAGCTAATATAAAATTGCTTAGTAAATCAGCAAACAAGTTAAAATGTGCACAAAAAAGATAAAGAAGTGGAATACCATCTGAAACAAAGGGCTCCCAGGAAATAAATCAAACAATCACATATGTGAAGAGCTGGACAGCATCTCAGTCCCCCGTGTTGCAGCGGAAAGCAGACCTGGCTTTTGCTCACACTTGGGCAGCTCTGAGGTGTTGGTTTTGGTTGTAAATCTTGTGTACTTGTGTGAAGACTTACTTAAACTCGGTGGCCAATGGGCCTTGATTACAGGCTCTTCACTGGAAGATTGAAGAGAATTTGAGTTATCACCATTAGCACTCTACCAGGAACTGCTACAAAGCTCGTGCCTGTGTTTGTGTAAGCCTACAACAGATGGAGATAGTGATCATTATTTTAAGGTTTTCAGAGCTCAACTTTTCCAAACTTTACACAACGTATTTGTTCCCACTGAACAGGTAAAGCTGCAAATTTCAATTACTTCTCTAATTGAACTTAGACTTACAAAAGGCAAAAAATCTGGAGCTTAGTTTCTGTGGAAACTGAGCACTCAGAAACCCACTGTACCCCTCTGAGGAATCTGTAATAACACTTAAGCTGCTGCTGCCCCATCTCTTGCATCTCTTGCAGTCTCGCAGTTTGGATTGGGCTTATGTATATCTATCTTTTGGGCTGTAGGTGTGTAGAAAGTCTTGAGTGTTTGAAGCTAGCTTTATTTCCCATATTTATCTTACTAGAATATTCTGTCATTAATCGTCAATGCATTATGATGAAAGAATGTTTCACGCTCATGTGGTAATGAAGTGTTTGCAGATAGGATGATACTCGCTTAGAGGAAACACACCTTCAGCACCACAGCAATTTTACCTGGCTGCCATGGATCGATCCAGCATGGGAAAAGTCAGGTTTGAAATAAATGCCCAAGGTGTCCTGTTTGAAGTCTTATAGCCAGCAGTGCTGACCACCAGCCATTTAAAAAACAATAAAAATTACTTAGATATTAGGACAGATGAGGAAAAAAAAGCCTATTAAAACAAAAAACTCTATGTGTGTATGGTCGTATCCAGTCTGGCTTCAGTACATGTGGAATGGGAGAGGCTTCCCCTGCACAAGGAGGGAAGGTCTAGGTCCATGTGCAGTCTCCTGGGGCTTTCCTGCTTACTGGTAAAAGCTGTGCTGGTGAACGCTCCCTCCAGTCCCGCTGCCCAGAGAGCCCAGGTGGAAGCACGGATTTGCTGATCCCATTCACCCCCAGGGTATCTCGATGGATGCAGGGTGCCATCCCTCTGTTCCCAAGCCACCGGGCCAGATTCCAGCTTTAGGAAACGTTAGCAGCACAAAACCTCCCATGCAGCCCCACCGCTCCCTTGGCACGGGGCACTGATGTGAGTACTGGTTTTGGGACCTCAGCCCTTCAGACTCCTTCTCTGTAAAGTCAGTTGTGGTGACCATCTCCTGCCTATGCCTTGTCAAAACCCGAGTGTTCATGCTTCTTCTCCGTCAGTGTACTTCACCTTCCACATAGCAAGCAAAAGTCAAATTGACTGGCAGCTTGTCAAGAACTGTTTCACTCGCTCTCTGCTATCCTGACCAGCCCAAAGTGCCAGTCCTGGTGGTGCCATGCCTGCATCAGCTTGGGATCCAGGATCACAGTGATTAGTGACCCCTGCTTTTCTAAACCCTAGAATTAAACTTCTGCCAAGCCCTGGATGAAGCAGTCAGTGAACAAATGACCAACTCTGCCTGGGTAGCCCCTACAAACAGGCAGGAAAAGAAAATGACTTGGGGCCTGGCAGTCAGGCATAACCACGCTACTGGGAGTCGGCAAGAGTAGGGAATGTGGCCAAAGCATTTAACCACTAATCCAGACCAATTTCTTCTCTTTCTTAAATGTTCCATGATATGAAAGCTTTCTGAGCAGAGAATAAGTTTACAGAATACACCCTTTCTACATGAGTGTGACAAAACTCTCACAGAAAGTGCAGTGAGTGATGTATCAGTTCTCTAAGTCAGTATGGCTTGCGCATAAGATTGTATAAGAAATTTAAATCTTCCTGAATTGCGCTGAATTTGAAATGTTCCAATTACAAATGGCCTTTTAGATCCAAGGATGGGGAAAGAAATTCCTCACCACTTGCTGTCCTTTTTTTTTCCTTCTTGTATTTCAGCAGGCAGCACGTATCTAGATAACATGCCAAACCATGTAGGGGCTGTGTAGGGGAACTGTGTGTTCAACACATCCTGCTCCCCGAGAAGCAACTGGTTCAGGACTGTCTCTGTTTCTTCTCTGATTAATCATAGATCATAAACTGCCGCGTCCAAGGCCTTGAAAATTCATTCTTGAACATGTGTGTATTCTTCAATGATGTTGAGCATGAGGCTGGCCTGCTGTGCTTCAGCTTTTAGGTTTTCATGTCCGATGTATTTTTCCTGCATACCCCTGTAGTTGAGTCACACCACTGTTTCCTTTTCTTGCCTTTTTTTGCTCCTCAAAATAAAATGCATTGAAAAATGAAGTTAGTATTTGTGCTGACTACCAGGCACACCATCTCTCCTCATATCATACAGTTTCCCAATTAATGGTCTTTAATGAACTGGAAGTATTCAAGCTAAGAATTTGGTTCTGTGATTAAGGATAAAATAATTTTGTCATAGAATAGCTAATTTGTAGAAGATAGTGATCATTTTTATAAATGTTATTTCCTTTGAGATTAATGAAATATTTGTGAACCAGTTCCACAATTTCCTAATCTACTCTGCCTTCAGAAATAGTTGATAAATACCACAAACAAGGAAAAGCTGGTGAGCTCTGGATTGTCTATGAAGCAAGTTTTGAAATTCAGTTTTCAGACTCTGCATGTTTATTCACAAAAAATAGTTATTTTTTATTTAAAATAGTCAATGACATCAATCACATTCTGTCTATTAGGCATAACTTAATCAATGGTCACGTAATGAGATCAAATATGCTTGGTCAGGAAAATCTGCTTGTGCCTGCTGTTGCTGCTATCTGGAGCTGCAGGCAAGTTGTGCAGCACATCCCTCTTTCAACATCACCTGCACACTGAACTATCTACGTTTTCATCAGATATGAGCCAAAACACACACTAAAGTCTTGCAGGAATTTAGTAAACATAAACAGAAAAGGAATTTTCTAGCTAAGTGTTGATACATTTAAATGGCAGGTTTTCTAGATATACGTTTTTGGATATGGAAATGCATCCTGCAATAGGAATTTGTTCCTGTAAGTACATACTGTTCCATAAGTTCTCATTAATTCCTGCTTTCCTTGCAGGTATTTTTTGGTAGCAGAAGACCTCACTTTATTCATGTGTCCATCCCATATTGGGAAAGACAATTCCATTGGATAGTTACTTCTTTGTTTTCATCCTACCTGTTTCAGAATTAATGCCAGTTCATCAGACCTGGGTACTGTGCTCTCACACCCAGTGTCTGGTAACCAGCATTCAGAGAGAATCCTCCCTGCTTCAGACCTTCACTCAGTCATGTGCAGGGTGACAGAGCTTGGTGGGTTTGACAGTGTCAGGTTTTTATCCCTCCTGTTGTTTTGAGGAGGATCTCACTGTGCATCCTGCCCCATCTCCCTGCTCTGCCTGTTCTGGCTGTAGCTGTGCCGCAGTGCGCCCGGGGCTGGGCACAGCGCGCACCACGAGCCGCTCTGCCTGTTGCACATGAGGCTGTTGTTCGCACGTCAGTGCAGCTGAGCTTCCCGTGGTGGGTCTTGAGGAACAGCCACATGTTCAGTGCTGATCAGAGTAACGTGACTCCATTAATAAAGTACTTTAATACACAGGCAGAAGAGACTGAGGGGAATTGAAATTAGGGAGACAGAAGAACAAAGGCAGTTTGTAAATGAACATTTTTAGCAGTAGCTTAACATTATAAAGATTAATAGGAATTAATTTACATATATAATGCAATGTACAGAACACATTTCAAACTGACTACCCATTCTACAAACACTATTATTGCAGAAGAAGAGCAATATAAAATGGGTGTATCTGGCCCAGTAAACAGGCTGGACTAAAACTATTGCAGGCGCCAGTTGTTCTGAGACATTCCCATGTGCCTTCCCTGGGACTGGACAGGCACAGCCAGCCTGCGGGGTACCCCAGTGTGAGTATCCTGATTTTATAGCTGATCAAAGCATACTTAGTCATAGAACCATAGAATCATAGAATAGTTTGGGTTGGAAAAGACCTTAAGATCATCCAGCTCCAACTCCTGCCACGGGCAGGAACACCTTCCACTAGAGCAGGTTGCTCCAAGCCCCTGCGTCCAACCTGGCCTTGAACACTGCCAGGGATGGGGCAGCCACAGCTTCTCTGGGCACCCTGTGGCAGCGCCTCAGCACCCTCACAGGGAAGAGCTTCTCCCTTATGTCTAACCTGAACTTCCCCTGTTTAAGTTTAAAACCATGACCCATTGCCCTGTTGCTACAGCCCCTGATGAAGAGTCCCTCCACAGCACCCTTGTAGCCCCCTTCAGATACTGGAAGCTGCTCTGAGGTCTCCACGCAGCTTTTCTTCTCCGGGCTGAACAGCCCCATTGTTCTCAGCCTGTCTTCGTATGGGAGGTGCTCCAGCCCCTGATAATTCTCATGGCCTCCTCTGGGCTTGCTCCAATGATAACACTGATAATCAACATTTATGATAATGTTGAGCCAAAATAACTTGATTGGTAGTCTACTGGTTGGTTGTGCAGGGAAGTAAGAATAAACCAAGGAGTAAACCAGTCTGTTTTCAGTTCCTCTGAGCATTCCAGAGGAACCCCTCCAGAGCCCCCCCAGCACACAAAGGAGAATCTCACACAAACAGCATTCTCCTAAGAGATAAATGTTACAGAAATTCCTGGAGTTAGATGCCTAACTCTATCCTTGAGAAGGAAAGTGTTTCTTGAGATGGGATGCTAGCAGGTACAGCGCTAAACCAGTCCTTCACAGCTCTGCTGGCCGTGCCTGTGGGAACAGTTTGTTTGTCCTTGCTAAGTATGAGGAATTCTAGAAGGACAACTTGTAAATAGAAACTTTAGAAGCCTTAAAACTAGAAGATTGGAAACACTGCTTCAAAATTAAATATATACCATTCATTTATGGGAAATCAGGACTTGCATCCCTAAGAGCTTCAGGCACACTGGACAGTTGCTGGCCGTAGATCTTCAGTGAAATGCAGAACTAGCTCGGCTCTTACACCCTCCAGTCTTCTTAAATGTGCATCCACAACTGCTAAACCTTTGAGCACACACTGCAAAATGCAAATGGGCTTGGAAACGTTCATCTGTGATCAGCACCTCATGGTTTGAGTGACCTGAATTGGGAGAATATTCATGGAAGCATAATAATTAGCTGTTGAAAAGACCTGGGGCTGTCCCCCATTACCCAGCCAGCGCAGCACTGCGCCTGGGCTGATTGCTGTTGACCAGCCTCATCTTCCAAAGATCTGTGTGAAGAACCTCCCACTCCTCTCGAGAGGCTTTCCCAATAAAGCAGATCTTGCTTTTAAAGTATTTGTCTCTATAACCTGTGTCTACTTTTTGAATAGTCTACTTCATTTTACTATTAGGCACGCATTGTGTTGCTTGACAGAAAGCTGTATTCAGCTTTATCAACTATTTATGGACAGCCCACTGGCACTTAAGCTTTTGTTTGGTTGTATTGTTTTCTATGTGCTGTTATTTTCAGCATTCAGAACCACAAGGGCATTCCTCCAGTATCTCCTGAACAACTTTGGTCCTCCAGAAAATGTATAAGCAATGATAAATTTTAATACAAATAGCCTCTGAAATCCCCACTAGACTGCACAGATGGCCAGAAATCATGATGGGAAGCATTCATACATATTTCAGAGTGATGCACTCGAAAAAATATACATTGCAGGAGGAAAAACCAGCAAATTAAACTCAAACTCGAGATGCACTTTGGCTGGAAGAAGGTTAGTGTTTCCCCCAACCTGCATCCATTGTGCAATCTGATGGAAAGCACAACACTTGAGTTAGACAGAGGCAAAGTGAAGCTCTGTTAAATAAGACTGAGACTGCTACAACTGGATTATATATCTTATCTCTAGCCAGGTTATTAAGTGTACAGATAGCAAGGCAATACTGTTAGATATGTACTACTAAACAGAACGGATGTAAAGACATAGGGAGTCACACAATCAGTTAATCCAGGCTGGAAGCTGGACCTTAACACCCAGGGAATGCTGTTGCTGACATTGTGCAGAAACAATAAAAACTGGGACACTCGCTGTGGCTCAGCCAACACGCTGGGTTTGTTTTCAAGATGCATTAGCCCATTATTATCACTTAAAACCATGTTCAATTTCACAGATTTAGAAAAGAGAAAAACCCCAGAAAATACATGTAGAAGTAGGAAGAACTCTAACTATAGCTATTCCATCATAAAGGTTTTATTGGTGCCAGTTAAGGATGATTTGCTCACTAGTATCTTCAGCGCATTTGTCCCAATTTTGCAATTTTTGTGCTTTTACATCCCCCCCCCTTCCCCAGGCATATCAGACATTCCCCTCCCTTTGGAGTATACCCAAGGCAAATATATTCCAATTGCAGGCCTGGAAGAGCCGTGGCTCTAAGCCAGGGCTTCTGCACTGCATTCCCAGTTTTTTTCTCCAAATCTCTGCGTGAGCCTTGCCAAGTCATTGTATGCAGGAGAAAGAAGGAGCTAATAAGGCTGTGTCGGTGCGTCCGCTGCGGTTCAGCCTGTTTCACTAGCCTGAAATCCTGCCTTCCAGTGCCTGAGCAGGCTGAGAGGTAGCTCTGCAGAGTGCTCTGGAGAGGATTGTGCTGTGAGGAGCACAGTGCAGGCAACTCCTAAGCGTGCACAGAATCACAGAAGCTCTCTGTGAAGACAGGAGAGATTTGCAGGCTCAGGGCCTCATGTTCTGAAGAGACAATCTGGACTGGTTCTGTGCCAGTCTTACTGGTTGGACTGCACTGGAATTGCTCTTGACATGTCAGTGGCAGGGAAGGGAAAAAGTGGCCTTTGAACATGTGAGTGATATTTCCCATGGCTTCTTTAGCTGCAAACACTTCTGACAGTGTGCAGAGAAGGGGAGTCTCTGCTGGGTTGAAAATAACCTCTTCCATTAAAAATCTCCAGCTCTGACATCTAGTATAAGCCAAGTGGCCTCCAGTATCTACACAGAATTAGCCCACTAGGTAGCCAGGGCTGTCTCTTCTAGGACCTCTGAGTACTCTTTAGCCCTGGGTGTGTTCCTGGTGCAGTAGATGAACAGGATTCTCAGAACTCCTCCCAGATCCACAGTATGCTCCACATTTAACATTGTTGTGCACCCACTTACTGAACTGGTTTTAAAGCTGGTCCCTGCAGAGAGCTAAATGCACTGTTTGCATTCCCATCTCTGCACCTACTGCAGCTACAACAGCTAACAACAGCTAAAGCAGAGGAAATGTAATTACAACAAATAAAAAATGATTGATAGAAAATACAGCACATTGCTCCAGACATATTAATTTAGTGCTGAGTGACTTGAACAACTAATTTATTAAAATTACCTGGAAGCATCTTATGATTACCCCAACATAAGCACCCTTTAATTTGCCTTTGCTTCTATTCTTGGCAAGACAGTCCATGTTTTGCATGCTCGATATACAAGATGCACGAAAACCAATTAATGCTGTTGCCCTACACAAATAGGATAACACTGGTGGACTTGATCACCTCCAGACAAGCGCAGATAACTGGTAAATGAAGCACTGGGTCCTAATTAGTGAAGCCAGTTAGAATTAGAACATGCTGACCTCTCCTTGGCTTCCGTGGGAGGTGGGAATATTTCCTGCGCCACAGTGAGATGCTACAACCCATAGAAGTTTTGATACTTCACAAGTTCATTGCCTGCAACAGCTAGAAAATGAGCTCAAAGGAGGTGGAGGTGGCTCTGATGAGAGGAACAGCACCTACCTCCATGGCAGGCTCCTGCCCTGTTTGCCCTCACCAACCAGTCCTTCCTGAAGATCCCTTTATACTGATGAGCTCTTCACTCCACAGCAGAGCTAATGCCACGCCACAGGCTCTTTCCAAGCTTCTCTCCAAGCACTCTTATCACAGGTCAGTCTCCTTCATAGGATTAAAACGTTTCAGAGGCTTGGTCCGAACACATAGGGAAGGCCTTGATTTCTCACCTCATTGGCAAGTACATTGTGTGTTACTGACCCTCGAGGTGAGGGGAGCGTCCCACTGTGGTTTATCATCTAGCCCGTCCTAGCTCCCATGTGCTTGCTCAGAGATGTCAGTGGAATGAGATCCCTGAAGAAGTCTGAACTGGCTCATCCAGAACAAAACTGAGAAGAGGCTCTCTTATAAAAGATCAGGTCTAATAGTTGAAGACATCAGACACAACCTTGAAACTACGTTAGAGAACTTACTTTGTTGGAACATTAAAGAGTATTTTGTACACTTGTCCTGGAGCAGAGAAAGGGAATAAAGTGGAAACTGATAAGTAGAAATTGTTCAAGGAACAGCAGATGAGACCCAGAGTGACTGAGGCAGTGCGTTCCCTGCACTCAGACCTGGTGAAGAACATGCAGCCCGTTTGGAAAGTGAATGTGACACTTAAGTTGCCCAGGAGAGAGACCTACTGGGAAATAAAAGGAGATGCCTCAGACACTCACTACGTCCTGGCAGAAACTCTTGATCCAGGGCAACCTTTTGCTTCTCTCCCTGGCTGCCATACCTGTGTTTCAGTGGCTAAGAATGAAAGATGGTTTTAACCTTTCAGGCTTCTGGTAGATGATCAAGCAGTACCTCCTCCCTGGACCTACATCGGCACTTGGGTCTGCTAATCAAGGCCTCACACAGAGGCCATGTTCTGTTTGTCACCCCACCAGCTCACACATACAGAATGCAAACCACCTCTGGCCAATTTGGTCACTTCTCCCACGTCTCCCTATTTCACTAACAGGGAGCAGTTACCAGCAGATAGCCCCTCCTGGATTTCCCAGCTGCTCCAGGCCATGTTCCTCCCCAGTCAGCCACCAGTGCCACGATGTTCTTGAAGGCTTTGGCCAGCCTGCATTGCATCTGACAGAAAGGTGGGCACGGCTTCCTGGTGACAAATGCCATTGCTCATAATTACCGGGAGAGAATATCTGGGGGGGTGTTATGCTGTGCTGGCGTCTCCTTTACTACCCACATCCCAGGTGAAAGTCTGCAAGTCACTAAAAGCAGAAGCCAAGTTCAGGCAGTGGCTGCTGCAGGTCAAAGCCCACCCTCTGTTTGTGAGGCAGAGCTCAGCTGTGGAGCCTGACATGGTGCCTCTGCTTTCTCCTCAAGTTCATTTTCTAAATGAATACCCAGCACATGCTTTTCTCAGCCCCATGCTTCTTCTGAGGATTAGTCTGCTGCCGTTTCAGGCTACATGGACCTTCCTCAACAACTTCTTTCACCTTCTTATGTCAAGTACAACAGACTCGAATAATTGGTGCAAGACATTTTTCTGAGTTTCATCATGAGTGGAAAAGAACAGCAATTATCTCAAACTGCCCAAGTGCACTAACCTCGTTTCTGAGGAGCTACAATGACCTTTCGGAAGCAAAGTTAAAGAAGGCTCTGCACAAAGAAGCATCTGTTGCTTGGGCTTACTTCTCCTCTTTTGCCTGTATTCCTTTTGGCAGGGCTCATGCCCCTGCCTGCCCGACAACTGAAGAGGGTTCTAGCTGGTGAATACAATTTGCAAACCCTAAAGCTCTGCACTCAAGTTCTTATTCTGAGGGACATTTTACATATGCAACCATGGAGAAAACCAAACCCAGTGTACATTAATAGCACTGCAAACTAATTTCAGGAGGCAAGTTGCACTGGAGCATGAGTCTTGGTTGCAATAGAAAACCATTGTTCATTGCTCTTATCATGACAGCATCCTTCAGGAAGATGATTTCTCTCCCAGAAATAAGTGAATTATCTTAAATTCACTAAGGACTAAACCAAAAATTGCTGTTTGATTTTCCTTGATTGGTGCTGCATAAGGATAATCATTAAAATACATCTTCTTTATCACTTCTTTATTGCTTGAAGCTCCTCCACAATGAGGACTGTACTTGCCCAAGCAGCGTCAGCTGGAAACAGCAGCACAGAATTGGGAGAAAAACCCCCATGAAGTTTGAGTCCTTACCCTGCCACTGCAGAAAGGGAAAACCCTTTAAGAATGGAAATGAATTGCCTTGCACACAGACACCCACCTTTTCAAATAGGCTCAAGTAGCACACAGATAAGAATTAGTTGCATATGCCTGTTTTCTCTGAAGGAAAGACATATTAAGCATGTAAAGACATTTCCAGACCCATGGGAACAATGTTCTCACACCAGCAGTGCTCTTCTGGAATACAAGGGAGCCTGTGGGCTTTGCATGTCTTTATCATGACTGAGGAGGCCACTGCTGCTGCCACGCGCGGCTCCCAGTCACTGCCAGGCTGAGAGCATGGGGAACATGGAGAGCACGCGCCCAAACATCCCCTGGCCTGGTGCACATGCAGATGAGCCCATCAGCAGCACCACTGACAATGGCAGAGGAGGAAAGGCAGGAATGGACGCAGAAGTTGCTGGTGCCAAGAGCAGAGCTGGGTTTGAGCGTCTGCTCCTGCCCTCCTCCCTCCTGCTTTTTAGTAATTTCCCTCCAACCTTCTCCAAAGCAGCGATTGAGAAAAGGACAACAGAGAACACAAACCTGCTCAAATGAAGCCTCAGTTACTGCTCCTCACACTGCACCTTTATACCACGAAGAACTGGGTGGCAAGGTCCCACAGGACACGCATGGGTTCATCCCAAGGCCTCTCTCTGCTGGCTCAAAGCCTTGGTGGCCTTGGGAGCCCAGCCCCACATGGGAGCAGGGAGGAGATCCAGCACACTGCACCTCCGTCTCCGAAAGCACCGACACCACTAGAAGCAGAATAGCTGCCTTGCAGCTACCTGGGGGTCTGAGCCATCATTCATGGCCTTCCAGGCACTTTGGCAAGGGGAGGACAGACAAACTGACCTAGCCACAGATGGGGAAAGCATATTGCAGGGGGGAGCAGGGAAGAAGCTTTTTCCACTGCTCTTCACACCAAGGTTTCACCATCAAGAGTCCAGCAAAGCCAGCCAAGTCTAGTCCTTGTCTTGGCAGCAGCGAGGAGGTTGGGTATCTCGTGTTTAAGCACAAGGGCTTGAGGTGGAGATTGCCATTTCTGCCATCTAAGAGAGAGAGGACAAACCCTATCATTTCTCTGTCTCACTCCTACTGCAAAGAGAAACAGCAAGTCTTATGTGTGGGGACCTTACACAGGTCCAGTGTGCCCTGTAAGCTAATTAGAAAGGCAAGACATCAATACACAACATGAGAGTCCTGCAAGAGTCAAGGGCTTAAAACACCTTTAAAAATCTAGCTTCAGATTTTGTGGTAGCAATGTAAAACAAAACCAGCTTGACAGATTCTTGAAACTGCTGTATTCCAGCTTTAGTAAAATCTTACCCTTGATTAAAAGCTGCTTAATTGAAAGTGGTGTGTGATTTCTCTTCAGTATGAGTAACCTGCTGTAATACCTCCCCAGGCTGTCAAACCATTGTCAAATTGAAATACTGCTTCCCCCTTTCTGTCCATCTGATCACACATTCCATTTTGGATTTCTCTACTTTCTATACAAAGGCTTCCGTACTCAGGATCACGGAGACGGTCAGGCAATAACAACATTCAAGCAGCAATACAGACAGCTGGGAATTTACTGCATCAGGGTTTGTTTTTAAAATATAGGTTTCTCCTGATAAACTAATATTGTCATCTGTTCTGGTGGCAGAGCATACTGCAAACAGCAATCTTCCCCCAGAGAAAAACTGTCAGATCGTGATTTATGAAGAGGGAGCCACTAAAGAGTATGATTTCACCTTAAATTAGTAATTTATCAAGTAAAGAACCACAAGCAAATAGCTGAATATTGGTGCCTTAAAGAGTCAATAGACTTCTCACTAACTTTTGCTTCAAGCACAAATAACCAGAGACTCCTCCAAGGGAAAACTGTTCTTGAGGATGCCCTAGAAAATGAAAACATTTAGGTCTAATTGACCTAAATGGTTGAGGAAAGCATTCCTAACATGACCTTTGAGTTTACACACGGGTTCAGAGGAGCCGCACGCAAGGGGACTGCACAAAGCTGCTGAACGTAGCAAGTCCACTGAAATGTGGTGCAGAGATGAAGAGAAGGTAGTGGGAGAAGGAGGGGAAAGAAGGGAAAACAAAGTCATCTAAATGGGCAAGTGTTCATTTGCAACCTCAATTAACGGCCTGAAGTGAAGCAGTTGGTTTCCACAAGAATGAATTATGAATTATTGGGAATCACTATGACAAATATCCACAGAACAAGTGCTTTGTAAAACCATCTTGCAGGCCAGGGAAATGAGTTTCCAGACATCTGCCTGAGAGGAGGAGGAGGTTCCTTCCATCTCTGATCATCACCGGCAGGAAACAGACACCAGCGTCCAAAGGCATGGCCACGGATGCCAAGCCATTCACAAAGCTATCTGGCTGGGACTGGAAGCAAACCGAGGCAGCTCAACCAGTGATCCCCCAGTCTCTCCACAGACATCTTTCCTCTCAGCTCCCCAACCTTCATTTGCAGGAATTGCAATGATTTGATGTTTTGCTGACTTAGCAGCTGCAGAACACTCAAATTCACACTTCTCTCAATGCTATGGAATGAAGTCTAAGTTCTTTTTTCCAAATACCATGCTGCAGATGTAGATGCCTGGATCTGGGCCCATAATTTCCACAAAATTAGGCAATTAAAATTTTACTTGAGGGTGTTTAAGTGCATCTGTAAAACTGCTACTAGTCATGTCAATAGAACAATTTATGGTTCTGTGCCTCTGGATCTGACCATTAGGAGCTTTCATGGAGCATCAATCCTTGGCTGCCACCAAAAGTGGGTGTTGATTTTAGTGGCTGGATGTCAGCAATCTGTTCCTTTATAAAGCACAGCTGTATTTAACAATGAAGGGAGGACTTCACTTCTTAACCAATGCAAACAATTTCTTGTCCATTCAAGGAATGATTCAGTTTTCTACTGATGCAATTCCACTGTCTCCTGCTGACTTGTACAGGTCTGTACCTTTTTCTGAGATTGCTTAAAAACAACCACCACACCAATAACCAGAGTAAGCAGGAGAAGGTGCTCCAAGCTTTCAGATTCTCATTGCATTGGTACTCCCTATACTACTTTTCTAACAAGGTGATTTTCTTGGCCTTTGTAGTGAAGCTGGAACTTAGCTGGGTGGTGGTATGGTCTCTGCTCTTCCCAGCTGCAGAGAAGGCATGCAGTGGAAACCAAATATGGGCAGAAGTGGTGAGCAGCAGCAGCAGCAAACTCGTGAATGATAGGAAATTTAGTGGGAGGCACCCAAAGCCAACTACCTAGATCAGTGTGAATGGAAATGCTCGCTTCTGACCCTGAAGAGTACTGACAAGGAAGCTCTTCCCACTTCCCTTCTAACTTCCTTGAACAACCACAACACCTGCAAATGTCGTATTTTGTCTTTGCGAGAAGTCAGTCAGTTGGCTTATTCAAGAATAGAGTCAGCTTATAGGTCAGGTACTCTCAATGGTTTTGGCTTTAATGATCACAGTAAATATGCTTTGAAAAAAAGTAAGAATTACTACTTAATCTATTTGGAGAGTTGAAGTATTTCTTTAGCTATTTTAGTGGCTAAAGGAGGGCAGCTCAGAGGCTGGTGCTGTAGCTCCAGTTGATGTCTGACTATCAGCTCTCAACCATTCCCCACACCAGAAGCATTTACCAGGCTGGAGGAGCAAAGTCTCCTGCATGCCAGTGACATCCTCTTCTCTGCTTAAATTTTGGCACCAGAACTGAGTCTGGAGCAACCTAAATTCACATTCAGGGGTGACAGACTGGGACAACCAACATTAACAGGAGAGGCCAGTAGTCAACTCTGACACAAATGACCTGATTACCAAATGAGCCTGGAGAGCAGACAGGCAGCCTGGAGCACCACCTACAACAGCTTGCTCTAGCATTTGTGCATCAACTGCCTGAAACAACCACACTTGTGCAGCACAAGAGCTGCTACAATACATTAAACACAAGCCCAGGAAGGCCAGCGAGTTGATGGCCCCTGTCCATAGAGAGGTACAAACGGAGAGCAGCCGTTATTTCATTTTGCTGCCCTCAGAGGAGAAAGCAGAGGCCACAGCCTGAATGCTCACAAGGTCTGAAGTCTTCCACAGAGCCAGAGGGTCTGGGAGCAGCTGGGAGGGCTGTGGCCAAGGGGCCGGTCCCCTGCAGGAGTTCAAGAAAGCAGCGAGGTCAATGCCAAGGCCAAAACTGATGGACAGGAGCTGGTCTGTCTCAACCAGACTCTCTGGCGCTACACAGCTCCGTGCTGACGTGTTTCAATCAAAGCATGTCTGCAGCTGAACCAGCAGCCTGTTGCGTAGAGGACGCTAAGCAGCATGTGAAGATGCCAGGACTCCCTGCACCGCTGCAGAGGCCAGCGGCGTTCCGCTGGGTGCTGGACTGCTGCCCTGCATGAGCCACCCAGGACCTGTCCCACAACATCTTTCCTGCATTTTTCCAGCAATGACATTTCATCACTTTTGAATGAAATCAGTTCTTTCCCAGAGAAATTGCATCTTTTTCTGTTGCTCAGAGGTCAGGCAGTCTTCTTAACAGTAAAGTAATACAAAATTGTCTCCTTCTTTTATTCTGTTTTATTTCTTTCATAAACAGATCAAACATTGCACTTGTTTTAATTTGACTACCTAAATTTATTTGCTTGCTTTCGAAGACACAGCTTTCTGGGAATGGTTGCAGTCCCCTGAATTCCTATGGAAAGCCCTGAAGTCAGCAAAGTTTTACACTGCTTCATACCACACTACTGTGTACCACCAAACATAGTTTAGACACACAATGTGCAGCCTTGGAAGGACAGCAAGAAAAGGTTCTTTCCTGCAGAGTGGCAGAGCACATACGCATACCCCTTGGACTCCCGTGGCGTCAAACACTTTAACATATATTGAAGCTGCCAGGAGTATGGGAAGTGAAACAGGCAGTGAGTTCACTCTCCAGTGGATCAGCACAGAAACCTGCATTCAGCAGCTTGTGGCCAAACCCCATTCTGCACTAGCACACACAGCCCCCTGAGCCATTGATGTCGTGGAGGAGAAGGGAGAAGGGCCTGGCTAAGGGCTCATGTTGCACCAGAGCTGTCCTGTAAAGCCCCTGGGCAGATGCTGGGGATCTCCACACTGCTGGTGCTGACTGAGACGAAGTGCTGTGAAAAGCCTAATTTGTGTGTCAGTCAGATACTAAACTAACATTCACCCTGTTTACATTATAATTTTACAGAAGTAAGATCTTATTTAAGCCAAACAAGCAACTCTGTTCTCACACTACCCTTTTCTTATAATATATAATACTACTACTACTACTACTAATGATGATGATAATAATAATAGTAATAATAATGTGCCTGCATCCACCTTCTTGTAAGACAAGAATTTTTCCATTAGTATTTTATACTCCAATTAACTGACAAAGGTAACTTGCAGGTACTCAGTTATAAAAGAGACACAAAACCAAACAAGGAGACAGAGCAAAAGGTGTACCAGCCCTCCTGCCCCAAACAGAGCATGACACAGATGAGGACTACTTTGAGGTGCACTCAGAAAGTCCTTCCTGAGCAGTGGGCTGACAGTGGGTGCAGTGAGCTCACATCTCCATAACACCAGTGCCCACCTAGAGGTGACCTGAGAAGAACCTCCACAGGTCTTCTGTTGGCTTTCTGCCCCTCAGAGAAAGAGGCAGTTTCGCAAATACCCCCTGAGCACAAATGCCAGCAGTGCACGTGGGCTGAGAGCACAGGGTCAGCAGTTGGCTCTCCTGCTGTTTAACTCCATGCTCTGTGCAGACTAAGCCTGGCACACTTAGATGTTCCCAAATAAATTGGTGCAAAACTAAAACTAATTAGCAAAATCGCACTAGGTGAAGGAATCTGGTGCCTCACCCACTGCTGGTGGGGCTCACAAGCACAAATGATGCCTCAGTGACTCTTCCCTCTCTGAAGGGGAGTGGAGTGGCTGCAGATGAACTTCCATCTTTCCACTGCACCACAGGTAGGAAACAGAGGGAGAATATTCAGCTTCTTTCTCTCTATGATGATCCTCTGATCTAAAGAAGATTTTTACTCGCTACAGCTAAAAAATACATGAAATGAGTGGAATTAGAACAAAATCAGCTCCACTTCAGTATGCAAATAACCTTATGAGCTGAGAACTCAGAAACAGTATCATGAATACAAATATGTTTCATTTGAACTAAAAGATACTTTTTATCAATACAAAAGAAAGGAAGTAATCCCCAGAGGCTCTCAAAACACAAGGTCATGAAAGCATCCTTTGGACGTTCCTTTATGCTTCATGGAGGACCCATTCCTGCAGTTTTTAGGGAAATCTTCCAGGGGAACCACTCCAAAGGAGCTCTGGTACAAAGAGGACTTTACACACCTCCAAGGTGTGGTGTGCTTTTCAGAGAAGTAATTTTATTCAATGTTAAAGTTACAGAAAATGCTCTCTCCAGGGGCAGAAAGAAACATAAATGATTTACATTATTCAAAGTGAAAAAAAAAGAGTCATCCTGTCCAATGTAGGATCTCTCGCTGCACCTGCGGGGCCAGCAGAGCCTGTCTCAGGGAACGAGGGAATGGATCACATTTCTGCATCAGTGACATTCCAGAGGTGATGTATTATCTCCTCCTGCAACTGTTTACCAACAGGAAAACAATCTGTGGGGTAACAGCATGAAGATACCAGAAACTCGAGTGCTGAGTACTCCACATGACGATCCCCACCAGTGCTGTCAGCAGAGTGGGTGCAAGTGAAGGATCCCTCCTCCCGCCCCAGCTCCGAGCAGGGCTGCCAGCCCCGGGCATCCTCCTCCCACTAACTCCACACTGATGGAGGTGTATTCCCAGAGTTCAGACAGAAATCTATTCAGAACAGCCAAATGTGCTTATGGCATTTTGCTGCATCCAGCAGGGACCTGCACCCTGCAGTCAGAGCAGGAGCATGGGAACCTGTGGGGGTGAAACACAGGCAGAGGAAAATGATGCGTTGTCTTGGAATGCCGTGCTCCATTTACTGTTGTGTCATTTCCTGTTGTAAGGGGATGGTGAGGATTTCCCTGTCACACATGCCTCTGCTACTTCACTCACAGCTCTCAAAAGTAATGCTTCCTACCAAAACAGCTTCTTACTAAAGTTATGGTAAATCACATTTCCATGAGGAATTTTGGCATTTGTTTTCTTGCCAGATCTGAGTAACGAGTTGAAATGTCACAATTCACAGCAAAACGAGATTGCAGAAGTATTTTCTTTTAGGAGGATCAAATCACTTTCTTTCCAAGGGATTTTTCAATCTTCGCTGCATAATAGCAGAAACAAACCACCATGTTCTAATTCTGACACAAAAGGTTCCAGTGATTTCCCACAGCATTCTGATGAAACCTGATGTGTTTTTTGGGAAATGTTCCCACTTTGCCAAATCGGTGTTATCAGACAGAAAAATGCATCCAGCCAGCCCCTCTCAGTCCCCTCGGAATCTGATCTCACTTGTTGCACTACAGCACATGCTAGAGAGGTTTTTTCCCACTTTTTATCGACTGAACTTTGTTCATCAGATTGCAAAAGCGTTTTCCCAATAGCATCCTTAGAAAACACCAGAAAAAGGTTCTCGGCTGGTAGAGGCTGGCAGAGCTCCACCGAAGTCAATGGGCTCAGCTGAGGCACTGGCCCTTTGTGAGGGCTCACAAAGGCTTTTTATGTACTGCAGAGATGCTGGGTTATGCAGAGTAGGAACCCTCCCTGTGTCTCCAGTCTGCAGAGATTACAGACGTTTTAGCAGTCACCAGTGATATAAGGGTAATGGTACAGTGACAGTTTTGGATAAAGAGAAAGGCTCCACAGGCTTCAGACAGCACTGACCGCTTTACTTGACCAGACACCTCCTGTGCTGCACTGGTGTAGCTGTGGGGGGAATGTCCACTCAGGCAGAGGAGTGTCTCTGGAAACCACTGAAAGCAGCATCTCTGCTGCTTGTGTTCGTGCTCAGTCTGGTTCTGAGCAGCTGGAAGAAGGAAATATGTCCCACAGAGCTGGAGGAAAAGCATTCTGTGGCAAACCTTCCAGGACAGGACAGCTTTCCTCCAAGAAAATCAGCTACCTGAGAGAGGCCTTCAAGCCACTGGACCGTTCTGTCTGTGGGGCTGGCTGAGTGTCTGATGAACAGAAGAGGGATCCTGAGGTTCCCCTCCCACATCCTACCAAATTGTCTCCAACCAGCAGACACCTTCCATGTTGGATCTTCCAGTGTTGGGAGCAAAGGCTTGAGCTGATGGCATTTCTGCATATGTTTGCATCACTTCTTGACGTGGAAATTGGCCAACACAAGGACTTCCATCACTGTGGCTTTTTACCATAACCTTTTACTTCTTACCTGCATAGAGTCTGTCATGATGGCCATTACGTGCAGACAACAATTGATTTGCCTCCCACAGTACCCCACACTCATCCTCTGAGCTATGGAGAATTTCAGGTTCCTCAGAACCTCTCCTTCACTCCTTCACCTTTGTGTCCTCTCTGAACAGATGAACATCAGTACATGAACAGAACATCTGCACTAGCCACATGTGAGAAGAGAAGACTGAACAACCAGTAGAAGATCGACAATGGAAGAGCAAATAAAGAAAGAAAAATGACATTATAGAAAGAAAGGAGGACCCAGTGTGATAACTGTCGTGATTTATCCTAACGAATAATCAGTTAAAGAAAACTGGTTCAGATTGATCTTTATCTAAACCACCAGCACATGGCTTCACCATGGTGCTGCTTCCTTGCAGGAGAGTGGCCTCAGTTCAGAAATTTCCTGATAATGATGCTGCATCTCCATAAGATTAAGGAAAGTCCATTCCCAGAGATTCTCATGTCAGATTTGGCTTAGACAAATGAAGAGTTCTTTATTCCAAGACAATTAAAAAAATATTTCAGGGCATGTTATTGACTTTTAAAGTTCAGAGGTAAACAACATCCACCAGGCAGTAGTGTCTGTATCATGTTAGAGCACAACCTATTTTATAATTTAATTTCACTGAAAGTGAAACTAAAGTGCTATTAGTGGGAGATAGAAACAGAAAAATTTGTCACTGCACAAGAAATATAGGTTAGTAGTCTAGGAATAGGAAAAGGGCAGGAAAAAGGTAGGGAAAATACCAAAAGCAGGAGAAAAGCACTGCATGGTAATCTGGTTCTTAACACAAAGTCAGGTCTCAGTGCCCAGATGACCAGGAGCATAAATGAATATTGGAGTCGAAAGCATAGGACCTTACCTCCCTACACCCCCCAGAATAAAAGAAACAAGAAAAACCTTGTTTGAGTGATGCTGCAGGAGCTGGAGCTCTGGCGCTACAGCAGCGGATACACAAGCACTGAGCGGCTGGCGGCTGTGTGAAAACGAGACATTGGAAAATATTCTCATAGAGGTTTTCGGAGCAGAGGAGATCAGTGAGGTTAAAAATCACAGAACACGGTGAATGTGGTGAGCGATTCCCTGGGAGAGACTGAGCTCCGGCTGACAGCACAGAGATTTGGTCAGCAGCCTCTTGAGATCAATGGAAAAGCGCTACTGCTGGAAGCAGCGCCCAGAGCAGAGCCAGCTACTGCAGGGCTCTAAGTGCTGAGCCTGCCCCTCTGTTCCGTGCAGCGTATGGAGGGACTGAGCTTATGGTGGGGCTCTGCAATCATCAGTTTAAGGAACAGATTTACAAAAATGCCATTGGGAGGTACTGCGAGCACAGACAGTTCACCACAGAGCTGCAAGAGCTGTGCTGCGCAGGGACAGCAAATACTCCTGCTCCACCAAGGGATGGAGGGAGGGAAATCAAAAATGTCAGCTGGGTTTACTGGGTAGCGTTGCCTTCCAATCTTCGAAATCCATCAGATAGTAAGAGAAATGTGGGGAGAATGTGAGCAGGCATTCAGAAATGGAATTACCCAGAAAACCCGTTATTTTACAATATCCCGTGGGAGGTACACTACCCTCACATGGCAAGGAGAGGAGAGGCAAATCAGTGCTGATAGAAAACTTGCTCTGTATTCTCCAATGTTGTAAAATGTAATATGGAGGAAGGGAATGGCAGAGTATGACATCTGACTGCTGCCAGACCCTGCACCCAAACGTTAAGGTTATGGGTGCTCTGCACCCAGTGGATACAACAGATGCATTTAGAAATGGGGGAACACAGAGGAAAAAACCCCAAACCCCTCTTGAACACATCTTCAGAAACGGTACCGTGGCTGGAGCATGGACCCCTCGGGAAATGTCATTCATTGCTCAACATTTCACCTGCCTTCTTTCCCTCTCTGTTCAACAGACTGGCACTGTTGAGCACATGTACCCTCCCCATGGCTGCAGAGCCAGGCTGTGGCGGCAGCTCCTCATCCGCCCTGAGGTGAGGTGAGGTGACATCTCCTTCCTGTCGTACTCGGTGCCCCAGAGATGAGGGACACCGTCACACACACCCTGCACCAAGCACCTGCTCACAGACCCTGCGTGCCACGACCCTGACATGGTATTTTTCTACAAAGGTTTATTTCAATCCACAGCAGAAACTACGTGCTGGGTTTTCTGAAGTTTTCCCGAAGCGCGGGCAGCCTCTGCCACCACCCTGACGCAGTGATGCTGCTGGGGCAGGGTGATGCCATTTGCCTCTGGGTAATGTTTTGGAACAGATAAGGGAGCTGTTCCTTGGAGGTTTTTGTTTGTTTGGGGCATTTTGGGGTTTTTTTTGGTTTTAATTTGAGATTGCAGAGGCCAATCCGGCACTGGGAGGCTGAACCGACAAGAGACAAAACATTGCAAGTGCAACTTCACACTTGCCATCATAATACCAGTACCAGAGAGTGCTGGCGGGGGCTGGGCTTTGACATGGATCATGGTCACTGGCTGCGCATCTTTCTGCCCTCAAACTCAAACCAGTATTTCAGTGCCCACCCAGTGCCCACCCAGACACAGATTCAGTGCCTGCTGGATTAAGAATATTTCATATGTTGAATCTCATTAATATCACTAAATGATCAGGATTTTTCACAGCAAATACTGCTGGATGGACTTCTACAAGCAGAAATAGTTATTTTTGTTGCTTAGAATACTGTAAATATTAACAAGCCAATCATTTATATTAACAGAGTACTTGGTTTTCTAATCTTGTTTATTGTACCATCTTCAAACAGGAAAATGACATTTCAAGGATCAGCACTTTATTATAAACTAATACCCTTCCTAGCAACTGAGCTCTTCCTGTTATTCCCAACCCTGCTCTTGCACTGACTGAAAGGCCGAATTAATTTCTCAGTGGAGCAGCAGCGGAAGAGAGGGATAGGAGAAAGAGAAAGAAATATGAGATAAGACTGAATAAACCCCAGTTTTCATCTGATTTGGTAAAGGCAGCTTGATTGACATGGTATGAATTTTAACCAGGTCTTGGAAAGTGGAGACATCTGGTTATGAAAATTATTTCAGCAAGCAGTGAAGAAGTCCAAGGCTGTTTTCAAAACTATTTACATGTGACAAAGCTGGTGATGTGCTGCTTTGTGCTGGGGGATGTTTTTAAAGCTTTTATTCCATTGTGCAAAAGCGGGAAGAGGAGAGGAAGGTTCAGCATTCAGCAGCCACCCTCAGCCTAGAGCCTCATCCTGCCCTAGCTGCCAGCATTACCATCGCCAGGCAATCAAATTTAGTGGGACTTTTGCCTTCAGCTTCACAGGGTCAGACTTCACTAACAGTGGACTCGCTCAGGATTGTGGAAAACGGCCTTCTTCAGAAATGGCCTGGAAAATATTAGTGTCTTCGCTACAACTTCTGATGACAGAATGAAAGGCTTTCAGAGGACTTCACTTGTTTGGCAGAGTCTTTAGGAGCAACTGAATTAACAACTGTAGAGTCCTTTGCTGAGCTGGTGCTGGGATTTCCATTTTTATTTCTTGCTAACTTGTGACCATTGCTTAAGACTAAAGCTTCCTTTCAGTCACAGTTCATAATCTGTTTTCCTGTTTCTGCCCAGAAGTGGTTACATTTTCAGATTCCTATGACAACACCACATACACCCACTGATACTTTTGCCCTGACATGAAGGGACATGTTCTAATCCTTAGCTACACCTTTGTTGCTTTTCAAAAAAAGGTTTTTGCTATTGATTTACTGATCTTTATAACTCATCTGAAGTAAAAGGGTGAGGTACTATGTTCCAAGAATATGCACTACCACTCGCTTTTAAATACAGCTGAAATAAAGTATACCAGCAATGCAATAGGTGCTAGACCATAAGAAATATGCCATAAAATAAATCAATGTTCATAACTTAACAGTTTCCATGCATAAAGCACCTTCTGAAAAATGCTCCAATTCTAATTTTTCTCTTTCACCTGCTTCCCTTAAGCTTATCTTTATGTACACTATTATAAATTGCTTTCCTACTTCAGATTTTAAATTCCTTAGGAGAGAAACCAGATCTTACTTTATACCTAAAACATCACTCTTACTTATATTGCTAAATGGAAAGAGAGATAATAAATGTGAGGCTGGCATGATCTCTGAATACCATCAGCTCTGTTTTCTGCAACCTCAGTTCAAGGTGTGTGCCCTTGCACAACGCATATCTGATCACTGCAGAAAGGGTCTGCCGCGGAGCAGAACGCACCGTGCTGCAGACCAAGCTCCTCAGTGCTGTTTGAGTTGCTGTTGGCTGCTGCATGGTGCCTGCAGTGTGCTGGCCACTGCTGTGCAGTGGGCTGTGGCAAGATTGCTATGTATGTATTAAAGATATATAGATATAGCTTTTATATATATATACACACACATAAAATAAAAAGGCTTTTTTCACTGACAGGCTAAGAATAGACCCAAGGCAGCTCTGAGTTATGATGTGGTGTAGTTTGAGGTGTTTCCTTCCCTTACATGACAGAAGCTTGTATAACCCCTACTCTCTCCAAAGGAAAAGAGACTGGGCCAGTAACCACTGTTTGCCCCTGACCTGGCAGCTGCCCTTATGCTTCATGGTACGTAAAGATCCCACAGAACAGACACCTACACCCATGTGCAAAGTCATTCCTTACCACTGCACTCACACCGGGCACTAAAGGTAGAAAACCAGCCCCAGGAGCAGCCGTGGAAGGGCTGCTGGTGTGTGACCACGGGCAGCAAGAGCTCTGTCTGTGCCTGGGCTCTCCAGCCTGCCAGGACACTTGCCATGCTGCACATCCATTAGTGGCTAGAAAATCACTGAAGATTTCTGTCACAACACGTGCAAGTTCCCTGTCAGTCTTGTGTACCCTCTTGGGCTAAATCCCACTTGCTCCTACATGCATCTAAGTTTGTAATGAATGCACACACCACTGCCACAGCAGGCAGGCTGGAACCAGACCACATGAGTTCAATGTGCTGTTTGACAGCCAAACTGTTGATTTCAATAGACTTTTTGCTGTGCTAATAACTTCAATCAGTAATCAAGGTTTCCTTCTCAATTTCTGTTGCTTGCATTATGTGGCAGTTTAATTCATTGTATATTAATTCCAGTTGTGCATTAATTGTATGTTTCTGCATAGTAATTAACTAATCACTATGTCACTCCCTCCCTATTATGAATAACCTCATTAATTCAAGACTGAAAGCTTGGTGCCTGCTGCCATTGCTATCCATTTTTTTTGGTTCTTTCTGCTGCTTCTTGACTTATAATCAAATATGAAACTCATGTATTTTTAAATACTTTCTCGTCTGTTTCTCCCGCTGAAAAATTCATTGTGCTATCAAGTCTTTTGAAATAATGTTTATTCATTATGCATTTCCTTGCTGTTACAATAAAGTGTGTGACTTCTTTCTTCATGGCAGTGCTTCCGCTGTGGCAACATCTCCATTTTAATCCTGAGTTTACTAGAAATTAGAATTTATATCTAAAATTTAGCTCCAAGGTTAAAGGCACCATCTTTGTGTGAACTATTACTAAATGACTGGCAGATTTTAGGTTGTACTGGTGGGCAGAGCCCTGTGGACACACTTGGCTGTGACCGTGCACTGTGCCTTCCTGCCAGCGGCAGCGGGTGCTGGGGGTGGCACCAGCTCAGACACACGGTTCAGATTCAGGGGGTGCTGAGCTTACCGGATGAACCACACACAGCATGGAAGAAACTGCTGTGCTGTGGCAGTCCGAGGACTCCCGCGCTCAGGACTGAGCATTCCTTCAGAACTTGCTAAATTCAGGTCCTGCTCCCTGTGAAGTTTTCTTTAAAGCAACTTCCATCTCCCGCAGATTCCTGAGGCAGTGCCCCTTCTCCTCTGGGTGCTGAAAGGCAACACGGGGCTTTGATTTTTTTCTTATAACTACTTTTTTTTCCTAATAAGGCAATAAATTAAGATTCTAAAGTGTTTGAACGACATCTACCAGGAGTGGATGGGAAATCTGATGATTCTGTGTGTGCACATGTATGTACGTGCACACTCCGGACCCCAACCCACTGCCAAGCCAGCTGGAGTGACTGTACTTAACAGTTTTTAGCAAAGAATTCAAGCACTGTTCTTTCTAACAGAGGTAAGTATCTCTGGAAGCCAAGAGGCTACTTGCTCTGCTGGTACAAGCTGCTGCAGCTCAGCATAGTTCTAAGGGAGAATGTAGTTGCAACAGCTAAGAGAACAACGTAATGTTTTTTAAAGGAAAAAGGTGCTGCTCTTCCACAGGGGCTGTGAAACCACCCTGGAGTCCAGGAAATGTATCAGAGAATGTAGTCATCCTTCCAGACAGAGAGATTTGGCATCTCCACAGTATCTTCCGCTTGAAAAACCTAAATGACTAAATTAACACCTCATGACTAAAAACCTGAAAGTGTACCTGGAAATATCGATGCACCTCTGCAGCGAGGGCTGTGGCTACCCAAGGGCATGGCTCCAGGGCTGCTAAGCACACACAGCAACTGCTGTTTCACCACTCCACTGCACATCAATATTTATCCAAATACAGATCTGTACAAGAGACCACAATGGTCAGTCTGTTTGGCTGCCCCTGTATGTGTGGTTCAGGTGTTCAGTGAAAGGAGACGTTACTGCTATTGCTATTGCAGCATTTGCTCCCCTCCCAGCTCCATTTCCCTCCTTCCTGCCTCAGAGGTGCTGCTCCTGCTATTCCAGCCATCAGCCTCTTTTTGCATGTGCCTCCAAACCTGCCCTTCTTGAATCACCGATGTTTTCTGCTAGGTAATAAATAATAAATGGGATATTTCCATTTTGCCCTCTCTTTTTTTACTGTTTTTGCCATTTGTCTGAACTCATTCATTTCTGTTTCCCTTCGACTCAGCCCAGTTAGAGCCCTTTGCCCTGTCCCTCCAAACTGCACTATTTCTATTAAAAGCAGGTATAGTTTTGTTCAAATTAATGAAGGACTGGCCAGCAACATAACCACTTGTGAAAGTTCAACTGAACTTACAGGTCTGGTTCAGAAAGGTGACTTTTTCTTAAAATCATTGTTTCCCACTGCACAACTGAGCACTCCCTAAGCAGGGAGCAGAGGACAGGGGGAGTGCAGACATCTGCACAGCTCTAGGTGCTTATGAAGAAAAGGAGGCAGTGCCCTGTGAGCCGAACAGAAACTTTTATTATTATGAATTTACTGCAAGTTGCAGTAAGTTCACTGTGGGCTCCTTGTGATCCTCCCTGGTCAGTGTGTGCTCCGGCCACCCGTGGGGTGCTCCGGCTGCAGCAGTCACAGCTTGTCTTGGGGCACGAAATGAGAGGTCGCAGAGAGGGACCTATAAATACCCGTCATCCTCTCCCTCCCTTTTTCACAGGGAGAATTATATTGTTAATAGAGGTGACATGTAACTGATTGCACTGGACAGCTGATTAACACTGTGCCAGAATAAATAAGGCAGTTTGCAGCTCTCCAAACCATCATAACAGGTTCCCTTCAGGTTGAGTTGACATCCCTCCATCACTTATAGTTCCTTTGGAGAGGCAGAGGAAAGAGAAGGTCTTTAACTATGACCACAGAGACCGCTTGAAGGACTACACAGAGCAGAAAAGATGGCATGCCATCAATTCGCAGCGCAGCTCACTTCACCCTGATGTCTCCACACAGGAAAGCCTTTACTCTCCATTTTAAAAGGGAAACTGAGACACTGCAGAGAAAATGTCATTTTAGAACAGTGATAGGCTTCTGCATTTTCATACCCCAGCCTAACCTGTACCCTGCAGATAAAATAAGAATCCAAACTGCCATAGAGTTTATACAAAAGCAGACTTGTGAGCACTTCTATGCCTTATGTCCCAGCTCCCCAGACTTCAGCATACCCAAGGATATGCCTCCAAGATCACCCGTCCCCTTGTACACACTCTCCCCAAAATGACCTGTATCAAATGAGTGTTAAAAGCAGTACAAATGCCCACACGTGGAAGCGCAGCAGCACAGCCTGCATGAAACACTCAGGATCTGGCACTAACCTGTAGGTTTGGAAAGTAAGAAGAGTAGAGACTGTGCCTGTGTTTACAGCTGGCTCATCCGCATCACTGCTCCCTTTCTAAAACACTGGCTTTATCATCAGCTGTGTGGTAGGAAGAAGGAAAATAAAATGTTGCCAGGCTGGCTGCATGATGTGCCGTAAGACTCAGATTAAACCTTTTATATTCATTGAACTGCTTCAAAGAAAACCAGTCATGTAACACCTATATGCTGTAACTGCAGATTAGTGAAGTCATTTGATGAAAGAACAACGCTGGGAAAGCCAAACCAGGACTTGTACAAACTTTCACCTTTGTGTTTTTGCCCTAAGGCAAGTTACTGAATGCAATTTGTTGTGTTTATTGGGATAAGAAGATATCCTATTATACTATCTCTCAGCAAAACTGGGTTACCATGATTTCAAGAAATAACAATGTTGTCAAAGTGGATTGACTTGTTACTCATGATTAAGTTAAGAATTCCTACATGAGACATCCCAAAGCAATGTTATGGTGTATTAGAAAAACTCAGGGTTTGACTTTGTTTTCCAAAACAACTTACTATGACTATTTCTTGATCCAGGTCTTACGTCATCTGAACTGCAGGCTTTATAAATAAAGATGTTTTATAAAACAAACCTTACTTTGCTCAATTCAAATCTTTCTTAACGCATATGCAGGCTCAGATGCACAGAAGCCTCCTGGGCTTAGACTCGATCTGTATCTATCCTAAATAAACCCCCATTTACATCAATCTTGCTAAACTGCTTGCCTGTTTCTCTGCAAGTAGCTTTTCAAATTAAATTACAACAAAGTAATTGTCTCCATTGACACTGTGTGTCTGTACTGGGGAGGGGAACAGACAACATTTGTTTATTGAAAACACACTGATGGCATTTTTCCCAGCATAACATCACATTTAATTTTAAGCCGAGTTGGAAATTCTGTGCCTGTATTTATGTCAGCTCCAAATATTTTCTGAAGCAAACCTTGACTAAACGAGATGCAGGCAGCAGAAAATGGGGAGATGATGCCAGTGAACTGAACCTGTGCTTGTTCTAGTGAACCTTCACTTTGTGTGAAGGCAGGTCCAGTGGTGGGAGGCTGCTGTGCCACTCCTCTGCTCCCCTCCTGCCTGCACCGCAGTGACTCTGCAGAAAAGGCTCTCGCAGGAAACTCGCCTGTCAACCACGTTGTGTTTCTGTCCAGTGAATGCTGTTCTCCTGCACTCAGACCATGGAGCAGGCTGGGAGCTGGTCCTGGACCAGCCGGCTTTGTATCCTTCAGCACATGCACACTTGGTGATCCATTTCTCCAAAGTAAAAAACCCTGGCCCATAAGGAAAAGAAAAACCTCAGCAGATAGTTACAGCTGATACAAATGAAACATCTTCACTTTGGCCTAGAGCTAATGGGACCACATCTCCCCAGACGGAGCAGGAATGACAAAGGCAGTGAAACTGTCAGAGAAGTAAGTCCCTAAATGTTGTGCTCCTCTCCTGTCCAGGACATCACCAATGGTGTTTGTTTCATTCCTGTTGTATCCACAACAGACATCAATCCCTCGATGACCCGTATAATAACTATCAGCAAAAGTTAACGTTTTAGACAAAATTAAGCTTACTCACAGCAAGACACATGAAGATATTGGTCAATCATTGACCCGCAGGCCTCAGAAAACAGAGGGATGTTCACAGAGCCTCAGTGATGAGCTGAACCATAGTACTAAGGCACAACGCACTTGGAATAAAAGTTTCACTCCTTTTGTTGTTGCCTTTGCCTGTTTTCTTTTCCTCTTCCTGTATCAAAGACGTTTGTTTTGCTAGAGGCCGTACATACTGTTAATTCTGCTTGGTTTCTCCATTAATAGAATTCCTGGGACAAAGCACATTTCCAAATAATTTTGGCAAATCCCAGCAAAAGCAGAAACCAGGTGAATGGGTTGTGCGCAGTTCAGTTTTGGACAGTAGATTATCAAAAGAAAAAGTTGTTTGGAGTTAGAAAGGATCAATTGGGAAACAGTACGGGAGGCACAAGGACAGGGCTTGGCTTCACCAAACTGCTCCTTCCCGTAACCCATGTTCCAAGCACGCCCCCAGACCCCGGCATGATACTGTCTGCAGCACAGAGCAGCTGTGTAGCTGATGATGAGCTGCACAAACCTGACTGGAGCTGGGAGTTTCACCTCATCACTTGTGCCAGCTTTGGGCACAGCCTAATTAACTTGCTGTCGCTGATCCCAGCTAGGCAGTGTCCTATGGCCACCTCACTAGAATTTCTAGACCCATTTCAACTCTCATCTGGATCACTTCACAACATTGTTTTTGAAAGCATTTAAACCAGCAAACCTCTGGGGCAGGATTTTGCTAATCGATGAGAGCAAGACAAAGCATCAAATTTAGACTCTAGCTCACTGAAAGGACATAACCTTTGGGGTTTTCCTATAAATCTATCTGGATAACCTCTGATGCTAAATCAATATGAAATCACTATAAAGTGCTATACACTTGCGAAGTGTTTCCAAAGAACACAGCAACATCACAGTAGTATTAGGTGCTACCATTAGAGGTTCTTTTTTTAACCCCTGATCTGAGGTCAGTCTGTAGAGCTTTAAGGTCGGATAGAAGGAACAGACTTTCCTTGTTACCATCTGAATCATGCCACAGATCATTTGTGCCCTCTCTGTTAATGTGGCTGGAGTACCTGCACTGCAGTTATGGTGTTAGTCAGAATGCAAAGTGACTTTCACCCAATTCTCTCTTGCTTACAAAGGTCAGTTCTGTAAAACTTGTCATCTTGACGGATATTCTAATGTCATTGCTTAATAAATTGTTTTGTTGACATATGTAGCCCTTTGCAGTTCCAGTGGATGTTTTTCTCCTTATTATTGAGAAAACTAAGTCTGTGAGAAGTGCTAAACAGTGATGAGGACCATCAGCATTTGTGTTGAAGGAGACCTAAGGTCCTACCTGAAAGGAACCCAGCCTGTCAAGCTCTAGGGAGTCTCTTCTCCAGGCTACAGACTGAGCTGCCGCTTCGAGGTCAGCTGTTCTTTTCAGGAAGGCAACCATGGAGCTGGCAAGCACCAACCTGAAATGCTCCCATGGCAGTTTGGATCCTTGCTCCGTATTTCCAGCCAGGGAGCCGTGCACACAGGCTTCTCGCTGTGCCACTAATGCCTTGGGCACTGTGAGTAACAGGAGGGTACCCGCAGTGTCCTGCTGAACACCCACCACAGCACTGAGTTTGCTGCAGCAGCATCTCGCGGCACCTCCGGGTGCTGCCTGTTCATCGGCACCTCTCGGGCATGGCTGAACCTTCACCAGTGCAGCCCCCAGGCTTGTGGCAAATGGATTCTTTTAATTGGCAAAGGCAGATTCATCAAAGCCAAATCCTTACAAGACCATTCATTTTGATCCTCTCTCAGAGAAATAGTTACACAGAATAAAACCTTTGGTCAGAATGAGATCTCATTACACTCAAGTTCCCTGTGCTTACTAAGATAAGAGGTATCCCAGACCAAACCCTGCCCTCACCCCTATTTTGTGTTGCTCAGCACGGACACTCAAACCTGTCTGTTCCTTGTCCTAGGAACAGGCATAAGTGAATTGTGAGGAAAAAAAGTCTTGATTTCATATTTACATGAAATAGGATTTTTTTTTGAATCTTGACAAAGCCACACACTCCTAAATGCCAATCAATGATAATGAAAACGCTATGCGTGCAAAAAGCCCTATTTCAATAGGCTGAGAAGGTTAGAAGGACAATATTTATTACAGCATTAACTCAATTGGAAATTCTAGGAAGATATCAAGACCTACTGAGGAAGGCATCATTTACAACCTTGACAAATAATGCGTATACACAATTTTAACATCCTTTATAATGCGTATTGCAGGATTTGAACACAGCATTCTCTCACTCATCCAATTTAAGTCTCAAATTTCAGGACAAGAAGTGGCTGGATAAAATTTTAAGGTCTCAATGTATTGCCTATGTTATAGAAAAAGGTTCTTTCAAAACCGGTTCTTGTCTGTTTTCACTCCTGGCTTGTCTTCTAGGTCTGTATATGAAAATGTGTGAGGAAAAGAGAAAAAGATTCAGAACACACTCAATCTAAATTGGAAAATAAATGTCAAAAGACAAAGAGGTAAAAATCAATAAATTTCAAATGCAAAGCTACATATTCTCTTAACATTATATTAATTCAAAAATTGGCTGCCATTCAGCTGAAAAGTAAGTCTGTCCTCTCTCATCCTGGAAAGGTTCGTTCTATTAATATACTGTGCCTCTCCTCTGAGCACTGCCTCAGTGCAAAGCTTCACCCTTGTTTTCTGGAAGTGCCCCCCTCGAGTTCTTCATACCTGTTCATTGCCTTTAGAAAACTGGATGAACAGCTCTGAAAAAGCCAGCAAATGACTCTGGACATACCTTCAAACTGCAGATGTTCACTGATATTTCCCAAACAAGCAAAATAACAAGTGAAGCTGAATTTCACCCACAACTACTTACCAGCAATTTTCTGGTGCAATCCTGGTCCATTTATTATGCATTTTGGGGAATAACAGAAGAAGTGTGTAGTAGCAGTAGTGCTTGTGTTTTACAGCTTCACTCCAAAGAGGTCCTTTGGGCTTCCCATCTAGAAGAATGACCACCAAGAACCAATCGGGATCACCTGAGGATTAACCTCACTAAGCATTTGCTATTTTTTTTCCCTTTGTGCAATTCAGGATATTAACAGCAAGCTGGACCATATGCCCCAGATCCCACAATGAGTTTCATAATCATGTGCAAACATAAGGTATGTTTTGTCTTTATTTAAATGTATTGATTACACCTCTCACTGCAAACTGCAGCCAGGCTAAGGGTGCAACAGAAAGAATATCTGTATTAACCGCCCCTAGTAATTGTTTCAGGCACTTTATCACCTTTTACTTCAACACAGCTAATTCTTGTTAAGATGCAAATGTACTGAGTCAGCAATTTGAAGGAAGAAGGTTCTGAAAGTTAAGAGCTGAGCGTGTGCTATAGGGTTTATTTGGGATGAGACTGAGGTGGTCCACCCCAATGCCCCCAGCACCATGAAAAAGTGTAACTGCAGCACCACTGGCCTGGCTTGCATCCAATGGGAAATGGCCCCATAATGACACAGGTCTGTGAAATCTCTTCTTGGCTTATGTGCCTTTCCATATAATACTTCTTAACTTATTCCTATCCTAACAACAGATAACCACAGTTTCAAGGAAACTATGATCTCTGTGCATAGGCCAGCACAATGTGACTCCTCTACCTATTGGCAGCACCACCAGCAAACAGTGTCTGCCTGGCAGAAGTGGTTTGTTTGCCCCACGCTCCCCCTGAGGAAGAACCTCTGGCTCACCAGACCACAGCTGATGTGTCAGTCCAAGCATGCTGTCTAGAGACTCTATGTTTAAGATGGCAAATCATTATCTATTGTCATGATTAAACTGTATCCTTTCTGGAGCCCTCTGAAGGGCTTGTCTTTTGCAAAGAGAAAGGCAGAAAAATGCATAATCAAGGGAAGAGGATGAAGAGGTGAATGCTTAACAGTGTTACAGACTTTTTGTAATTAAAGCCTCTCTTCACCTGCTCTTAATCAAAGCAAATGGCAAGTGGCATGCTCAGCAGATGGCTACAGCTGTGCACAACCACCATCAAGTGCTTTGTTTTGTATTTGGCAATTGCAGTAAGCAGCATTCAAACAGTTGAGGGTGAGCAGGGATGGTGGTGTGGGAGGGTTTCAGAGCTGTGCCACTGAAAGGGAAGATTATTCTGTCACTATTAAGTTACTCAATCAACTTCCCTCCTTTGGTGTTAAATCCCAGTTGGAATTACAGGGACAGATGAGTTCATGAGGCTTTTGGAGCAATCCCTTTCTCTTGCTCCCCCCTTTATTCTCCCAAAGGCCAACTGCACTGAGCTGCAGCTTCCTGTCTTCTCACATCCCAGAAGCAGTTCTTACTCTTTGTCTCCTATTCCCAATACAGAAGACACCGAAGGAGTCAGAGGAGCCAAAACGAACCTGTCCTGGGTAGAGATTTATCACTGACAGAGCCAGGAGCTCCAGAAATATGTGAAAGTGGCAGTGAGAGAGGTTGCTTAAACAAAGAAAAGAAACCCAAATGCAGGGCTTCCCAGACAGAGTGACAATCCAGAAAGGTAATTAGTGAGATAGTTACAAAGTCAGAAAAAAGAGCATCCATTTTAACTAGAAGTCTGCCACAAATACAATGAAAATCAGTAATTCAAAGAAAAGCCAAGAAAGGCTACAGATTGCATCTCACAAACATCAGCTACCCCCTGCACCCCCAGAAATTCACACCACCATTTGCCTGCACAAATGGAACAGAATGAGGCCAGGAAAATGAAACACAGGGAAAATGCCAAGTATTTGGCCTCTTCCATATAAAACACACCCAAGGAAGGAATTTCAGCAAAGCAAAGGATCAGCATAAAAACACAGCCTCAAAGGGAACATAACTGAAAGGCACCAGTGGCAGTGCCATCACCTGCATCAACAGGTGTCACCCAGCCATTGACTACAGCTATGGCTACAGACAGAGGCAGAACACACCATCTCAAACACACACGTCAGTGCTGATGGTAAGGTGATCCAGAGGCTCCTGCTCATACTTCTTCACCCATTTTCATTGTACTGAAATGAACCAGTTGATTTAATTGCTGATACTTTCACTCATTAATGTACTATAGTACATTAAGAGTTAGCAAAAAGTAGATTACACACTTTCATAATAGTGCATGACGTGCTGTGGTATGGAATACCCCTTTGGCCAGTTTGGGTCAGGTGCCCTGTCTCTGCTTCCTCCCAACTACCCCTCCTCCCTGGCAGAGCATGAGGCTGAAAAGTCCTTCATCGGAGTAAACATTACTTAGCAACAACTAAAACCATCGGTGTTACCAGCATTGTTCCCAGGCTGAAAGTCAAAAACTCAGCTCTGCACCAGCTACTAAGGAGAAAAATGACTGCTATAGCTGAACCCAGGACAACCTTGGAGAGTTACAAGTATAAACAGAAAAAGCACTCAGGTCAAAATTAAAATAAAATTAGAGTCCAGAAATGTTTGTAGGAAATCACACTATTCATATTTACTAAATTCATGTAGAATTGAAGTGGAAGAGGCTGTGTATGCAAAGCTAACTTTATGACCACCTACACTTCCCTAAGCAGTTATTATCAACACAGCATATTTAACCAGCTAAACCATTTCAGCCACATTTGCATTTCAGAGTTATTACTTTCCAGCTAGCATATTAATTTCCTTGAAATAAATAACTGATTATGGTTATTTTTCGTTTCTCACTTGCATGTATTTTCAAGAAAATGGAGTCCTAAGGCCTGAATAATTACCAGTAGAATACTGGAGAGTTACCTTGATCTTTGCTCACGATACATGTGTGTGGGGTGCTGTCAGGGCTTCCGTGTATTTTCTCCAGCAGAAAATATTAGGTAATACTAGAAGTAAAGCTACAAAGTGATTCATAGAACCGTAGAGTCAGAGAATACCAGGTTGGAAGGGACCTCAAGGATCATCTGGTCCAGCCTTTAATAATTCAAATACATTTTGAATAGAGATGATTCAAGGTTTTACTGCCAACAGTATGCAGTTATATAGGGGCATCCCTTCTGGTCTCTGCAGATTATCTGGGGCTACAATTTCAACCTACATTCTCTAATTTTTCCACAGACAGAAGCAGACTTAGACTTTCCACAGACTTCGTCATACTCTGTGGGATCTACTACAGTGCTCTTGATTCAAAGTGGATTGTACTTTTGGTTGAAAACAGGGAGAAAGGGGAGAAGAGAAAAAGAACAGCAGAGGCTAATACAACAGCCAGTCTTATAGTGAGCACTACTATGGTCCTGTGCACTGAAACTCTCCGTTGTTGCTGTTTTTTATCTTCAGCTCTTAAAGCTGCTTGGCCTTATTCCATGTGTTTAGAGCAAAATCAATAAAAACTGCCTTAAAATGGGCCCATTCGAAATGTTTTCTGTGGTTTGCCCACCCCACCTGGCTGCAGGCAGAAGCAAAGCCAGGCTCAGCATAGCTGAGGGACGTGTGGCACAGGCAGGAGGCGTGAATGCTCCAGGCTACCACAGAACCACATCCATCACCAAGGACCTACCAGTGGCAGATCCACACTGGCCTGAAGGAATGTGCTGGGTAGATTCAGGGTTTGGGCACCCGCTCCCACTGCTGGCCACAGCTAGTGATCACCTGGATTAACACGAAGTGCTGGGGAAAAGACAGCCTGTCTTCTAGAGGGAAAATGAGGTGTGTGTTTTACAGCCCGTGTGCTGCGGAGGACACTTGTGAAGGAAAAGCAGGGGAGGGTCATCAGTCATGAGAGGATACCTGGGGCAGTGAAATGCCTTCAGTGAGATCCCTCAAAAATGAACAAACCAACCAAGCCCAAAAATCTCCCATAGGGATGACCACATGAACTCAAATATGGACCAGCTGTGCCATACCCAGTCTGGGTATTTATTAGTTCAGAAGAGACACTGCCCTTTATACACAGTGCTTACTGTGTCCCAGCTTCAGCAAATCAAAGTCAGCTTGTCCAGAGGGCAGAAAAATGCATTTTCTTCACTGTGAGCTATATGTAAACACAAAATGGGCACTACTTGGGCAGCAAATGGATTTCTCTTTCCTTTTAGACATGCAGAACACATGCTTATACAGTAACCAAAGCATAAGGGTACAAATTGCACACCTACTACTGCTGTTTCTTACACAAACTTCCTCAGTATGAGTGTTAGGTACTTGCACCAACTTCTAGGCCCCAAACCTGTCATCTTTCCTTATACTCATCTCAAACATTTAACAAAATGCGGAATGTTTTCATGACTAAAGCATTAGTAGTTACAGCACAAGCTGAAGATGGAATTTACTGTTATCATTCCGCACCTCATGTTTGCAGAAGACTAATCTATTAAGGCATTCCCAGATGGTTTTAACATTTAACAGGATCTATAGAAGGACACTCAGAATTTTTAATACTCACAGTCACAGAAGAGTGGCATCAATAAGACAAAGTGTATGAGTAAGTGGCAGTAGAATGCACTGGCAATGCACCCAAAAAGTTATTTTTAAGGACTATGACAAGAAATATTCCCATTAGGCCACATAAATTACCAGAATGTGACCATCAGTATTGAAAAGAGAATCTCCCTTGCTACCATAAAGAGAATTCATCGTGTAGACTGAAGAAATAGACACTCTTTGGACATATTATTACAATAAATGTAACAAGTTATAATTGAATTGGTCTTAAATTGCAATAATTGCCTAGAAACACTGAAGAGATGAGCACAGGTGAACAGTACACACATCAAAGCACGCAGAGAAGAGAATGAGAATAAATGCTCTCCCTTTTAAATGTTACATCTTCAAGCGAGCAACCTGATGTCAGGTCAGCCAACCAACACAGTTGATGTAATTAAACAATGACATAGGTTTATTATATAACCAAGTGGAAAGCTGTAGATGGGTCTGAACAGCACTAAAAGCAAATTTAACTAAGTTTGCAGAAGATCTAATTATGCAATGTCAGAACTGAAGCGTACGAACTGGTGCTGTTCTGCTCTGACGCTCTTTTCCAGCTTTTTATTCTAGAATTTCAAAGATTATTTAAAAAATTACAAAGGAGGAAAAAAAAGCATCAGTTGTTCTGAAATAATTTTTCATACAAAAACTCAGCACAAACCAAGAAAGGTACTCTGCAACAGAGTGAACGGCAGCTGCACCAGAGACAAGCTTTTGCATCTAACCTCTCAACAAGCAGAAAATCCATTGCTTTTCCTGACAAGCGTGAAGTTGGGAGCAGATCGTCGTTAACCCCGCTCCCAACGCCCCCAGGCACAGCCCTGCGGCCAGTGACCCCGGCCCGGCCGCCTGCTGCAGCCCACGCCGCTCCCTTGGCCCTTCTCTGCTGGGGCCGCTCCCCCGCGGCACAGACCCCGCCGCAGCCGCCGAGCGGCGGCACCGCCGCCTCCGGCCGGCGCTCATCCGGTGCGCTCCTCTTCACCCGCGCAGGGCTCCCTGGACCGCGCAACCGGCCAGCGCCGGCAGCTGCGTGCGCTTCACCCGGACTCGAACGCTCGCTCAGCCGGCTGGCAAGGGCGTTTCCTGGAGCAAAATCTCCTCTTCCAACAGCACAAGTTAACAATCCAGATGTATTACAGCGGTGGCCTTTTCCCTCGGAAAGGTTCGCTGTGCTCCTCCCGGCTGTGCGCGCTGCGAGCATCACCACTCAACATAAACAGTACAAGGAAAGACTTAAAGAAAGGGAAAAGGCAATTTGACTGACACGAGAATGGAGAGAAGGGCCACGTTGGTGTGGCCACAGGGCCGTGCCGAGCTGCCTGGCTCCAGCGGGACCCCAGAGCGGCACCTAGCTAGGCTCTGCTCACCGGGCCCCCCCGCAAGCCCTGTTCTGCCTGCAGCTCGGCCAGCGTGTCATGGCAGGGTTTCATGAGCTGTGATTCTGTACAGGTATGATGACAGATGCTTTTAGTACATTCACAAGTGCCATTTTAAGACAGTCAGTGAAATAAATTGGTGTTAAGGTACATTCCTCATTGTCTCGTTTTGCCCAGACCACTTAAATGAGTTTCTGCACAGTTTTTTCCAGTGACTGTTTGGAGTTGCCTCTGTGCTTGAGCAGTGATTTCTTTTTGCTTCCTCAGCTGTTGTCTGTACAATGACATGCTTAGACACAACTGAGAAATTCAAGCATCTCATTCTTCTCACTCACGTCTATCTCAATTCAATTCTCTTTCAGCTCTCTTTTCCTCTCAGACAATTCCTTGTTAGCATAAATCACCTGTCACTTACCTTGCTAGATTTAGTTGGATCCAAACTGAGAAAGCTGAAATAATTCTCAGCTCTCACCATAGCATTCTTTATTTCACCATTCTGACATTCCACGTAGCAATACTATGACTTCTAAACTTGATTTTAGTATCACAGATTGTGAAAGAGTGGTCTAAGGGAGATCCACGACTCCTCAACAGGTGTTTTGAAGCACTCCCTTTACCCATGATTTTCACTGCCTGCCAAGGAAAGGTGTTTTCAGGTACCACCATTACAGGGTGGTTATTTCAGTTCTACATACTGAAAAAATCTGCGTGTATGGAGTGCCACAACATTGCTCACCATTACCGATCACAACAAACAGCATAACCCCAGAGCCAAACGCTGCGGGTTATCCTGAGAAACAGCCACTGTTCAGTCTTCAGTGCTTCCAAGGCAGGGCTTCGGGTGGTCAGCCTGGACCTGCTCCAGTGAGCCCAGGGTGACTCCTGCACTCCTTTCAGCCTTCAAGCCTGCACAGAGTTGCTTGTTACTGTGAAATGAAGCTCATGAATGTGTATGTACAGAGCAGCATGGTCAAACTTCTTTTTTTGGGGATGGAAAGACCACTTTTCTAAATACGGGTACAAAAAGCTGAAGTTTAAAGAGGTTTCCATTTCCACAAAAAACATTATAAATAAATTATGACTCATTAAAACATGATTTCCCAGACATTCATTAATGAGGCCTTCAGGGATCTGGGTACAATCCTTTCAGATGAATGAAATCAAACCTTTGGTTATCATGCATTCCTAAATCATGTCACAGTTGTTGGTTCAGTTCTACTTTTTTACATACTCCTCAAATATAAAATGATAAAAACTTCTTTAGCAATATCTTTACAGTTGTGGTAATGTGTTTAACTCCAGTGCATTCACACAGAAGGTATCTGTTTTCACCGTCATTTAATGCACTATCCCCAGGAGGAGTCATTTTGACAGAGACAGTATGTGCTCTGATAATAGCTTCAAAATTTATGACCCACTGCAAACAATTTAAAGCAAATGCAGGGACTGTGAAAATGAAGACCTTAGGCCCGCTGTAGGAGAGGATCAGGTTCGAGACCATCTTAAGAACCTGAACGTGCACAAGTCCATGGGACCTGATGAAATCCATCCACGGGTCCTGAAGGAGCTGGCGAATGAAGTTGCTAAACCACTGTCCATCATATTCGAAAAATCCTGGCAGTCAGGTGAAATTCCCGATGACTGGAAGAAGGGTAATATAACCCCCATTTTCAAGAAGGGGAAGGTGGAAGACCCAGGGAACTACAGACCAGTCAGTCTCACCTCTGTGTCTGGCAAAATCTTGGAGCAGATTCTCCTGGAAAACATGCTAAGGCACATGAAAAACAACGAGGTGGTTGGTGACAGCCAACATGGCTTCACTAAGGGGAAGTCCTGCCTGACCAATCTGGTGGCCTTCTGTGATGGAGCCACGGAACTGATGGACAGGGGCAGAGCAGTTGATGTCATCTACCTGGACTTGTGCAAAGCATTCGACACTGTCCCGCACGACATCCTTGTCTCTGCATTGGAGAGACATCAATTTGATAGATGGACCACTCGGTGAATAAAAACCTGGCTCGATGGCCGCACGCAAAGAGTTGTGGTAAATGGCTCGATGTCCAGTTGGAAACCTGTAACGAGTGGTGTCCCTCAGGGATCGGTGTTGGGACCGGTCCTGTTCAACATCTTTGTCGGCGACATGGACACTGGGATTGAGTGCGCCCTCAGCAAGTTTGCCAACGACACCAAGCTGTGTGGTTCGGTTGATACGCTGGAGGGAAGGGATGCCATCCAGAGGGACCTTGACACGCTTGTGAGGTGGGCCGATGTCAACCTTATGAAGTTTAACCAAGCCAAGTGCAAGGTCCTACACCTGGGTCGGGGCAATCCCAGGCACAGCTACAGGTTGGGCGGAGAAGAGATTCAGAGCAGTCCTGCAGAAAAGGACTTGGGGGTGTTGGTTGACGAGAAGCTTAACATGAGCCGGCAGTGTGCGCTCGCAGCCCAGAAAGCCAACCGTATCCTGGGCTGCATCAAAAGAAGCGTGACCAGCAGGTCGAAGGAGGTGATCCTGCCCCTCTACTCTGCTCTCGTGAGACCTCACTTGGAGTACTGCGTACAGTTCTGATGTCCTCAACATAAAAAGGACATGGAGCTGTTGGAGCGAGTCCAGAGGAGGGCCACGAGGATGATAAGAGGGCTGGAGCACCTCCCATATGAAGACAGGCTGAGAGAGTTGGGGCTGCTCAGCGTGGAGAAGAGAAGGCTGCGTGGAGACCTCACAGCAGCCTTCCAGTGTCTGAAGGGGGTCTACAAGGATGCTGGGGAGGGACTCTTCCTTAGGGACTGTAGTGGTAGGACAAGGGGTAATGGTTTCAAACTTAAACAGAGGAAGTTTAGATTAGATATAAGGAAGAAGTTCTTTACAGTGAGGGTGGTGAAGCACTGGAATGGGTTGCCCAGGGAGGTTGTGGATGCTCCATCCCTGGCGGTGTTCAAGGCCAGGTTGGACAGAGCCTTGGACCATGTGGTTTAGGGCAAGGTGTCCCTGCCCATGGCAGGGGGGGTTGGAACTAGATGATCTTAAGGTCCTTTCCAACCCTTACGATTCTATGATTCTATGAATATCCTTAACTGTGAAAAAGTTCCTAATTTTGGAAACAGGGATTTAACTATGTTTGTAATTCCTAGAATTCGTTGGCTACTACTCCCAAGCAATAGCAGTGCCCTTCTGATAGGGCAGTCAGCACCTTCCCTATATGAAGATTATCTGCAACACAGTCACATACTGAAGTAAGAACCCATTAAAAGCACTGCTCAAAGAACACAGGAAATCCTCAGCTTAAGAAAAGCTAGAAGGGGAAGGATGTCATTTAATTTTATTGACATCTTAGAGACAATTACTTTTCTCTTAAATACCATGCTATCATTTATTTTAATCGGATGTCACTGTATTAATATATACATTTAGCTGTGCAGAACAGGAAAAATAAAGGGGGAAAGAAAACCAAGCCTCTATTTTTAACTGTACGAGACAGGAATCAGTTGACTGCAAAGCAGCGCGCACTGGCAGTGCAATGAAGTTTAAACTATCTAATATTAATTTCACATGTCTATGACACCTGCAGTGTACCAGATCCTGTTCTCAATGAGCACGTGCACACAACTGAATTGCACTATGATGGTTTTGAAGCCAGTTTTCCATAGTAACAGAGAAGATTGGCCCTGCTCCTATGGAGAAGCAATTGGGAAATCTTTCTAACCAAGATCAGGCTTGAGAGACTGAGAGAAACATCAGTAAGAGTTGATCATCCACTCACAACCTTTCATAACCTTTTTATGCAGAAGTGCTCTGAGTGAGAATCTTGAATAGGATCACATCCTTCTACTTCATGAAAGTTCCCACTGAATTATTTTAATATTACCTGAGAATAACCAATAATCTGAGAATTATTAGAATGAAAAGAAAGTTTATGATCTTAGCGTGCATTTGATTTGCAAGACACAGACCATTAGCAGTAACACACTCATTGACTGGCAGAGAAACTTGATGGACACGCCAATGATTTCACACCAGGAAAGAAGATACCAACACATACCTGTCATGGTATTAAGAAGAATGGGAGTAGAAAGAAAAACAATGGGAGAGGAATGTGATGTTAAAAGAAAACTTCTACATGTGGGAGCACCATGTTAAAAAAAGATGAATTTATATTCATTATTGGCTTAATTTCATGCTCACAATTTACAAGCAGCTTTGAAAGCTGACCAAGCCAACACTGGGGGCCCTTTCAATAGGTAATCTAAGACTGTGAAAAACAAATTAAAGAAAAGGCTTATTGAAGTTATAGAGTGAAAAAGGAACACCGCATTGCACAATTGGAGCAAAACTGCCTAATAAAAATGCACTTTTAAAAACTTGCTGATAGTTGGGGAGTTTCTTTCAATCTTAGGACCTAATACTGTTGAACAGAGGGGACTGGAAATCTACTCTAACTTCCCTCTAAACCTAAGGTATTTCTTAGGTCTCAGCATGGCACATCCAGCATTACTACCAAGTTCCCAGGATTTGGCAGCATGATCAGGTAGGTACCCCACATAATGAACTTTGTAAAACTTGAGACCAAAAAGTACTCATGAGAAAATACCAGTTTACATCAATGGAAGGATTTCCCTGAGCAAAGACAGATGCAAAGGTAACAGGTAGAGGTATTCGCTGAGAATGCCTTGACGGTGAATTATCACCTCCTCTTTGTATCACAGAGAGCAATATTAGAGCCTTTTTTATGCAGAAATACTGAAGTTGACTAATTAGAGACTAATTCATATCTTCTAGTTTGAGGTTTCAATTTCAGCATCTAAATTAGGATCCTGTAGAGCCCACAAGAGGGGCTCCTGCAGAAGGCACATCAGCAGCTCCTCCTTGTGCCTCTCCCCACGCTGACCATGGGGTGGACAACAGCAGCTGGTCAGAAAAGCACTCTCCCTTCTCCCTTCAGATAACAGAACACCATCCTCTGGCTCAAGCTAGATTTTCTGCAGGCCCACTCATGGTTGGCCACCCAGATTGCGGGTTTGCAGTTTGCTTTCACTCTCCTTCCTGAGTGATTTTAAAAAAGTAAAAAAAAAAAACCAAAACAAAACTGTATGTAACCAATCATAACAACTGATGTCCAACAGTGTCCATTTTAAATGCCAACAAATATCTTGCAAATGAATTACAAAATAAATACATTTTATACATGACAAAAATGGCACTTTTTGCTCTACCTGTCCTTACATTGTAGCGGTTATATACACTACAAATGCACTTCTACTATTTATTCTATTAAATGCTCTTCAAACAAGTGACTTTCTATTCAGAATACCTGCAGTTTATGGTGAAATTTTGTTGCTAGGAGATTTAGAAAACAAAAAGCTTCAGGACATCTCTGTCGAAAATGCCCTGTTAATTTTTGTAAATGCAGATATGTCACAAGCTGTGTTAGATAAAAAATGGTCCTTCTGACTACAGCCTGTGGTTAATGATGGGGAGCGCACAAGAATTACTCTAATAATGTTTTTTAATTCTCTCAGAGTTACACTCTTACTTTCCCATAATTCTGCCATTTGTAACATCTGAATGTAGAGGTTAGCTCTGCTATGGGTGAACTGGCAAGGGGCTGCACATTTAGTCCTTGACCCCAACAAAGAACAGAAAAACAACAGAAGACAACACCCACTGGCACCCCTGAGAAGTTTCTTACATGTAATAGTAAGAAGTTACTTCCATATGCTTACTATTAAGCACATGAATCTGATTTGCTAGGCTGAGATACTGTAGCACTTAGAAGGCAGGTACCAATTCTATGCCATTTTACAGATGGGAAAACTATGCAGCAGGTCAATGAAAAATTCTGGATCGGGAGAGTGGAGTCTCATCTTCAGCCAGTTGCCATCCTACTTGACCCAGACTGGATCTTTTCTTACTCTGTATGCAGCAGCAATCTCACAAGCTTTTTTTCCAATCAATCAGAACTGTACTAACTGCTTTTTACAATTGCTTCCTTTTTGTCTTCTGCTTACAACTAACCGCAATTCTCCTCTCTACTTTCAAACCATGGAATTTGCAGGCATATTCTTGACCCCCAGTATCCCAAACCCGTAATTCCTCTTTGTCATAAAAGCATTACAAAACTGTGTGTGCCCACATCCAGAAATGTTTTCTATTGCCTCTACTACCACTTGTGCTATAACAGTTATCTTCTCCCCATGCCTCTCAGTTATTTAAGGCACCAAATAAGCAACCACTTTCCATACTACTATACAGCACCTTCCAGATATGGTTTCTCCTACAATGTCTGAATTTGATGCAATTGAACTTTAAACACCTTTATAAACCACTTCATTATAGCAGAAGAATAAGATCTGCCATCTAGATTACCTGGTTACCTGTGGAGCTCCTTCTCAAGTGAAAGTTTTCAACATATCATCCACTTGTTTCCTACTCTGTGCAGAAATGTTTCTGTTGCTGGGCAATACACAGCTTACAGGAAGCCATGTGTTCAGTGCAATGCCAGACAGACTAGAAAGAAATACAGTGCTCTGCTACACACCTCTGTTCTCCACTGCGCTCTCTTACATGACACTTGTTCTTTAGGTGGAACCACAATCGACTCACGCAAGTATACGTATTTTCATGTAAGATTCTTACATTCTCCTTGGAAATCTGGCTTGTGTTCAGCTGCAGTGGTGAAAAGCAGAGAGGAAATCAAATGTTGGCAGAAGCTCTTCTGCACAGGAGCAACCAAGTCACATCCACGCAGTTCCCAAGGGCTCTGAATGACCCTTTCAGCCAGCCAGAGACAGGGGAGCACAGGGAAATCACCCTATGCCCTGTGCAGGCCGTACAGGCTCTGCAGGCAGCTCTCTGCTGTGCTCCTGCCCTGGGGCCATGGGAGAGTAACCTCAAAACCACAGGCACAGACCAACTGTAACAGATAAAAGTTGGACCCTGTGAACACAACTGCAACATTTAAATGCCCAAAAGCTTCCCTAATGATTTGGAGGCATACAGAAAACCTGTGGAACATGCTGAGAAATTCTCTGGAGAGAACAGCAGCATCTCCAGAGTCAGCAAAGAGATCACGATTATTATTCCCTCAGGGTACCACAGAATAATAGGATCTCATTTGAAAACAGATAAAACCACGTGGGTGAATGAAGCTGAGCCTCTGCTGTGGACTTAAACCTGTAAGAGACATGGCTGGTCCTTTTAGCAATATCTGCAGCACAGTTTTATGCTGTACATTCAGTCTGGCTGTAAAAAGAGATGTCAGAGGAAGTAAAAAAGTAAAAAAAGACTCATTCAAAATAATATAGATCAAATTGTAAGACCAGTGATCAGTGAAGCAGGCACATCTTCCTGTAGGCCTTTGTCAGTGACTGACTGTAGAACTATTAGTGGGAATGTGCTTCCCTAATGGGTTAGCAGAATTAACTTCTGAATAACAATGTTTCTCCTCCAGGCTCAGGCAGCTCCAGAAGCACAATGAATGAAGTTTTGCTGGACTTCAAAGGTTGTCTTGAGGCATCAGACAGAAACTCTATCACTGCCCAACATAGAACTCAATTTTTGCAAAGAAAATAATGTTTGACAGTAACTTCCATTTTAATTGTGCCAGTTAATCAGAAGTAAACTACAAACCTCTGACAAAAAGCAAACCAACATATATTCTCAAGTGGGCTTCTGCACTTTGCTTCTGTTTCCTTATGCACCAGTTTTATGTACATCTTGCTTTGTATCTCATCAACAATAGCTGAACAGTGCTCTAGCAAGAAAGCAGGCATGGTAGCTCTCCAAGAGGACCTTGGTATGCACGAAGCAGATTAACAGTTCAGCAACCAATGTGAAGAACTGAAAAGGATTAAAAACGCTTTGGCAAAATGACAGCAGTGTAACAGTGACAAGGCTTAAAAGGACCCTGTTCAAATGGGATTCCCAGCTCACATACCCCCCACCAGCGCCAGGCTGCAGAATCTTCCTGTGCAGCATCTACATCCACGTGGAAGCAAATAGGGCAGGAGCTGTGACCGAGACCAGAGGACTCAATATGTGACTGCCTAGGGTCCAGGGGGAGCGATGCCATTCAGGAGCCAGGACCCTGCTGGGCTCCCCTCCTGAGGACATTCACACACATGGATTTATGCATGTGAGCAACCCAGCAAATGGAATTTGTCAGTCCACCTTCTCCGCACCCAGACAGGATCAAGCTGTTAATGGAGAAAGAAGAAAACTCAGTTTAATCTGTGCATGGCCTGGCTCCTTGAAGTCTGACAGAACATTTGATAACTAGGTTTTACACAGCATTGTAGGAAGAAACCCTGGAGCCTGATGAACTTTAAAGTATTTCAGTGTCAGAGGCAAGAAAATGCTCCGGCTCATACTGACTTCCTGCCCAGTTAACAACCATACCCAATAAATTATCTGTCACTTCTGATATTCTTATCATTTGCAGGGATACCGCCAATTTTCATGCATTTCTATAGTGAGTAATTTATCAGATACGATTATAAGGACTCAGATAATAAAAAGAGCACTAAATGCTTAGTCACTGCTGAGAGCACTTCAGAAAATCTAAAAGATTGGAGGGGAACAGTGATGTCCAAACAGTTTCCATTCTGCAGCTCTGCCCTGCTGCAGAGTGCTGCATTCTCATGGTGAAGCTTCTGGGATCTTACAGGTTATTCTTTAAAACTTCATCTAGTAAGTGCAGTTCAGTTGAATAAACCAATAAATATACCTGAATAAACAGATTATTATAATATCTGGCACTAAAATTTAGGAGCAGAGAGGTGCAAAGAAAAACATAAGATGAAGTTCTGCCCTACCACGAGGAGGCAAAAGAAAAATCCTTTTGACTGTAATCAGAATTTCCCCACTTATTGCCTCAGCCAACACATCACAGCACAGAAAGAAAATGTCTTCCCCAGTCACACATCCTCCCAACAACCTTCTTCTTTGACGTTTCTAGACTCCTCTATCACAACAGATTCTTCTACTTAAAAAAGAAAACTAAAACCCACAAGCAGCAAATGAACCTTTTTTTCCTGGCAGATGTTTGTCTTTTGAGGACTAGATTCTTAGGTCTATACAAGAAGGACAGGTTTGGGTTTGCAATCCCACATCAGGAAGCCCTCCTGCTTTCTTCCAGTCCCTTTCCAGCTCCCCCTTCAGACTGCTTCTCTCTGAGTTAAAGGAGTAAATAAGTTAGATTCATTACAAAATCCTTCCCGCTCCAGAAAGGTTCCCAACAGGTTTTGCATAATTTACCTTCAAAGCTCTAAGTGGTCCCAACTGCCAATAAAATTGATGGGAAACGAGTGCACTGCTACTTGCAGAATTAGGTCCCTTCAGTAACACTCAGGCAACATCAAATCACCGCTCTCAGTGCAGAAATGAAATCACCTTCAAGCTGAAACAGAGAAGAGGAACGTCCTTTTTCCCTCCTTATTCTTCAAACACAGCAGCAGATCCCAAGTGGGAAAGGAACAGGAAGCGGGATGCTCGCCGGGTCTGAACATCAGTCTCTGAAAGAGTTTCCTGCTTCCAACTCCCACCAGCCTGACACCAAAGAGAAAAGAAAAATAAGTAGTTGTGTGCCCAACTTCAAAAATTAAGTTGCTTTACAGCTTGAAATAACAGATACCGTACATAGGGGACGATCTCTCCAAAAGGAAAATGCATCACTTTACACACAGTAAAATGCAACCTAGAATCACAAAAATAAAACAGATAAGAAACCTGGCAAATGTAAAAGTAAAATTATATCAACAGCTCTCAAACAAATAGAAGTAGGCTCAGGCAGTTCTTTTGATTGTGATTTTCGAAAGCGTAAGAGAATCAGATCTAACACATTATGAAATAGATATTCGACTTATTTAAGAGGAAATGAAAAGCAGATATTAAAGGTCCATATGATATAGAAAATCACAGGAGGCTGCTACTGATAATTGCTAACTATAAGCAACCCTAATGCTTTATCTCGCATGAGTTATATGTCAATCCCTAACTTTGGACCTCATTCCGTGTTCTCTCTCTGTAATAGTAGCATGTTTGTACTGTAGGGAGGGTTTTGTCAGCACTTCCACTATAGACTCTTACCAGGACCTGCAACTTTGTCATAAAAACGTGCCTCAGGATGAACATTCCAATGGAAATTCTGTGTCTATGAAAACTGCTGTAGGTGTGGTGCAAATACACAACCAGAGAAGGGCTGAGGGTGGACAGGGCCTGTGGAGATCAGCCGATCCAAACTCCTTGCTCAGAGCAGGGCCGCCATGGCAGGTTGCTGAGCTGTGTCTGCCTGACAGTCAATGCACTGATCTAATCTTCATGTGCCTTGAACACAATTTCTCATGTTTTGGTAATTTTCTCAAACTGCATCATCAAAGTTCTCCACTTGTTTTTTGTCAGTCCACTGCAGGAAAGTTATTACTAGTGATAAATTTCAAAATCTTACAGGCAACTGTAGGATCAGCCACGCATCACTGTTTACCTGCTTGTTCCATCACTTCAACCTCCTCTCCAAGTCGCCTGTTATCTCAAGCAGGTGCTTACAACCTCTTGTACAGTTTTGCCTTTAGCTGTGCAAAGACTGATTTCTGCTGAGTTTTTACTGGCCACTGCTCAGCCATTGATCGCCACCCATTTTTTGAGACTTTAATGATAGGTATGTTCATGTTTCCTCTTTTATGCCTTCCCCCCCCCCCCTTTCTTTTTGTAACATCTGCACTTCATCTCTCCCCCATGACAGTCAGTAAATACTTAGAAGACAAGTTCACTCTGATAATGGCACAGACATGCTCCTGTGTATTTGAACCAAAGCTCTACTCGGAGCTTTTCACACGTGAAAACGGGATTATTTATGGCATTCCTTAATTCATTCAATTTCAGTTCAGTTCAAATGCCCCTTTTTTTTTTGTGTGTGTGTGTGTGTGTGTGTGCGTGTTGGTTTTAAATTAAATATACCTCAGCGTTTCATCTAAACAGTGTTTTAAAAGAGAGAAGGGATTTATTCTGAAGATGTTAAAATGTTAACATTAGGACAATAAACATTTGGCTGAAGCCACTTATTAAGAACTGCAACACGGAACTGATGTGGGGGTTTGGTGGGTTTTGTTTGATTGTTATTACAAACTGAACCTTTCACACCAGATGCAAAGTTTATTTTCTAGCTTCTTACAACTGTGATGAGTTTTTCTTACCGGTTGCTCATCCAGCCACTCTGCTGATGTTAAGTGAGAGCCTTGCATGCCCCCAGTTTACTTCTGTAGCTCCAAGTCTTCAAGTTACACATGGTTGGTGTTCATCAGCTTTAAATTCCAGTTATGTCCAGAGGAGCCCTCCATCCAGCCCTCAGCTGTTCCCTGTCTCCCATACACATGGGACAGTGAGCTACAATGCACGGACTGTGGGAAGGGGATCCCTCATACACAGAGGTGGGATGAGAACAGTCTGGAAGAGATCCTGAAGATCTCTCTCCTAGTCCCTCCCCCCAGAATCCTCATCTCCAGCTGCCCTCTATGCTCCTGTCTGTTCTTTTGGTGCTTCGGGCTTCTGTTTCTGTCTCTGCTTCCCTGCAGCTCTGCACCCTCTCATCATTTCCAACACCCCTTGCAAATCCCTCCAGACCAGAAGTGGAGATAGCAAAGACCACACCAACTGCACGCAGCCAAGGTGGTCCTTCCAGCCTGGAGACTGCCATTGGACAGAGATACTATATTGTAACAGTTAATAGTTCAATGAGAAGCCCAAGGGGGCAAATTCAGCCCCCTCAGGCATTCCAGTGACTCTCTGAGCTGTGCAACTGTGCTAACACTTAAAAATCTTACAAAAACTGTGGAAAGCATTGACATGCTGTTCTGATGGATTTGTGGAATCAAAGTCACTGCATAGCTGCATTCTTGAGACAAGCTTTAGACCTCATTAATGCAGTACATAAGCTGTACAATTACATGTCCTGTGTCACTGCCAAATTTATACATTTTACATACTGTTAGATTAAGATGGTTTCATTTCATTGCTCTGCAAATGGACTTTTGAAAATGTATTTCACTCAGTCTTCTGTAGCACTGACAGATACGTGAAAGCCATAGGGTTGCCTGGGTAAATGCAGCACCTACAATATGTCCTGAAATAAAAACTGTGGCAGTGATCAACACCGAGTTTTTACACTCCTTCAGCACAGTGACCGTTCCAAGTGCAGGCTGCAGCCCCTTGTCCCTTCCCCCACCACAAGGCACCAGTGAGACGAAGTCCCACTGGATTATGCCATCATGCACCACAATGGCTCCTGATCTGATCCACTTCAAGTCTGAGGGGTTTTTGTTCACACTGATCCAGAGCAGATGGAGGATTATAGTGCTGCCTAATTAGAATAACTTTCCAATTGATAGTGAGCATTGAATACACACTGGCGGATACTGCTGCCTAGTGGGCCGGGCAAAGAACCAGCAGACCTGTGTTCTGCACATTGAGAAAGAGAAAAGAAAACAACAAACCAAAACCAGACAGACACACTTGAGCTGGTATTATGTACCTAGCTCTCCATCATGCAGCCTGCTTTACACTTTTGGTTATCACTTCTTTCTCTCCTCTAAGAGACTGATCTGCTGCATACACTCTCATATCACATCCTGTTTGAGAGGCAGTTTGTGTAAGAAAGATGACCACAGCCATAATGCAGGACCATGGTGCTACAGCAAGCAAATTAAAACTGCAGTTACTGGTGTGTAGCATGAACTGGCACATAGCATGTCCCATTTTGTGTTTCAGAGTATGCTGAGATGCACCCTGGGAGGTCCGAGGTACTCACAGAGTCCAACTTCCCAACAGCGGCCAAGTAACAGTTTCCTAGTGCTCCTGGTGCTCTCACTGCCCTTAGCTGCACACTAACTACCACCCATGCAAACCCAGAGGTGCAGTCTTTCACCTTTAGAGACCAAGAGAGAGCTACAGATTTCAAAGGCAGTGCTGCCTTCCCCTTGTCCCTTTTCCCCAGCAAGGCAAACCTGGGAATAGCTTAAGCAGGCCCCTAAACTCGACCCATCTGCAAAGCTTGTATTGTGCTGGCAAAACCAAAGCCATAGGATTTTGTGTTGAACAGTTTTAGAAAACCAGAGAGGATTGTACAACCCTGTAGCAATAAATAAAGCTACATATGGGGTGCAAGGGAAAAGAGCTAGGGATAGGAAACACTAGGTAATTAAGAGGGAGGGAAGGTAGTGGGTAGCAGTCAAGAAAGCTTGAAGGAATTATGAAGAATATACTGGACAGATTCTTCTACTATAGGTGACTGCAGAATGTCAGAGATGCATTTATTGCATGCAGCTAGTTCTTACAGCAAGGGCAGGTGGAAAACATGTAGGGCTGTTACAACTGCTTCCACGAGGCTGCATTATATGAGGAAAGCTGCATGAAAAGAATCAAAATGATGAAATCTGTCTTGCTTAGCACCCAGCAGTAAACATAGGCACATATATTACGGTAGTTCAATTACTGACAGGATACTAAAGCCTATCCAAGACTTAATATTTAATTATCTTTAGACTACCTCAGTTGCTAAGCTGTCAGTAGCATACGTGGAGGGTATATAGGTGGACATCTGCCACAGACTAAGAACGCCACCACCAGCACAGCTGTTTGCCACAAATACGTAGCAAGAAATTCAGGAGCTGGTATAACAGCCACATCATCCACACAAAACATAGTTACAACAGAGATATGTAGTTTGGTTCACACTGCTGCTGGTGGGAGGCAGAAAGACAAACTGTACTGACTGGAGGTGAGCAGGGAATCCCAGGTAAGGGAGATGAAAGGGCACTGTTTAAACCACCTACATGGAACCACCCACAAATCCACTGAAACTAAGCTTACACATCTCTCTTGCAGGCAAAACACTGTTGTAAAAGATCCTTCAGGTGGCAAAGTCAAGTACTGTTAAGCTTAATCCTGTGGCTTTGAATAGCTGCATCACAACACTGTATGCATAATGACATACCCCAGGAACATCATTGCTCTCACAGACAGCAGTCCCATGTACCCCTCTGCTCTCAGCTACTGCTACCCCCAGCAACAGAACAACCCCCTAGACAAGGTGTCTGATCTGAAATATGAAAGTGAGAAAGCTTTTCAGCCAACAATTAAGAATGCAGTTTTCTTCCAAGAAAAAGCTCAATTATTCCTGCTGACAATGTCTCAAATACATCCCATAGCAGCAGCCAAGCATGCTTCAGCTAGACAAAGCTCAGCTCAGCAGAAACAAATCTTACAACATGGACGTACAAGGTAACCTCAATTCTAGGAAGCCCCACCAGCTGTGCCTACCTCATACCTTACAGGCTTGCATTTGCTCTGCACTGAGTGATGACAGTATAGCACAGCGTAGCAAAGTGCATGACTTCTCCAGAAAAGAGGACAGTTAATTTCTTTCTATCTGAGCGCTGTGTCTGAAATGGTGAGGGACGTGACCGTGTGCAGTGGGTAGAAGTGAGCTTCTTGCACTCCATAGCATTTGCAGAGTTCTTAATGCTCTTCTAAGAGGCACCAAGTAATGGTGATGCTGCACCAACACTGTCCCTTTGCATTTGGGATACTGAGCCATTACCAGCAACTCCAGAAGCAGTGACATTGTTTTTCAAGGTGGATTCCCTCATGACACTAGAAATGTGACAAGGCAGTCTTTCTTTGAGGTCACTGTTACACTTTGAGTATGGAACTGTCCAAATCTGGTGTGACCAGTGACCCTTTTGCCACTGAAATCAGTGTATTTAACCACCTTTAGGTCTCTACTTACCCTGGGGAGATGTGTAGCAATTGGTAACGGAAAAAGTGACCTCGTAACTGTGCAGGAAGAAGGTGAAACTTCTTGTTTCTTCTTGTCAAATCTCCAGAGCCAACAGGATTTTGCACTGCAAACGAACCTTAAAGATTTGTTTAAACTGAACAACTAAACCTGGATTTGCCCAAATATTTTAATATCTATATAATAATATATTTATATAAATTATATATGTATAAAATATATATATTTTAATACAAACTGTTTCCTCGTACTTCTGTTCTTCAAGGATTTAGGGTGGTGGTTTTTTCTTTTCTTTGTGTTTTTTTGTTGTTGCTTTTTAACATAATAGTTTCTTCTGCATATTTTGTTTTGGCTCTAACCTTCCCGTGTGGGTTAAAGATGCAAATATTAAAATGCAAAGTCGAATACAAGTTATTTTCACAAGCACTAATGTAAAAAAATTGTCTATTTTCCCATTTTCTAGACTAATATTTACCATCTCTGACAGCCTTATTGCTGAGCAGATTGGTGCATATTTCAGCATTATCTTTTAACAACTTGACAGATCCACCTCTTTTGCTGTGATTATTTTATCCCAAGTTGGAAGCCTAATAGTTCATGTTTGACACATTGAATCACAGGATTTGTGGCACATCACAGAGTGATGTGATTTATTGTTAATATTCTGATGATGCGTTACAGAACATACTTGGATTTCCAGCAGTGCTGCTTTGCTTGGTCTGCCGTGCTCAGCAACAGAGCCGCCGCCGCTGCCACCTCCGGGTGACAGCAGCAGAAGCACAACCAGGCAGCCATCCGAGCCTTCTGAACTGGGCTCAGAAGGTCCCTTGGGAACCACAGACGACTGCAGCAGCCAGGAGTGCATGCTGCCTTAGGAGAGAAGGACATCTTGGGCAAGGTAATTCTGGACATTCAGTAAATGCCAACGACAATTTCTCCTGTCAGCCACTGAAATCCACAGCATAGGAGCACGGGATAGCTACCTAAAAGTGAACGCAGACACAGTACAGTGGAAGAGGGAATATATGGTTCCATGCAAAAACTTCTGTCAGAAATGCAAGCAAAGGACATAAAGCAAACTGCTGTAATAGCAATTTCGCTTTCAAAAAAGTGCATCATGCACAATTTTGCCATCCAAAACCAGAGAATAAATGACTCTCCACATTGTTCCTTCATTCACTTCAACTTTCTGGGTCTTCAGATTATAACTGCTAATTCTACTAATAATTTCCAGCTAGGTGCCTAGGGTTATTGCAGAAATGATTCTGCACCCAATGAAGCACACCAGAAACTTTACTTATTTTCAAAATGATTGCATATTCATAGGAAGTGAGAGTGGAAGGACCTCCTGGGTCATCAAATCCAATTCTCTGCTACTAGAGGCAACCACATAATATAACCTCTTCATAAATGAGAAAGTTCCATCTCAGAAGTAATTTAGTGTCTTGTCCCCACTTCCCTAATTGGAAAGTTGCTTCAGTGTTTAGCAACCTTCTCATTACTAAATTAACTTTATTTGTGGGTAGTTGATTCCAGGTCTGGTGCTAATGCTCCTTAATTCAAATAACATTTTATCTTCCATTTGGGCTATTTATAGAGAGGACACCCTCTCCCACTTTACCAATGTCGTAGCTTATAAAGTCTGGTATATAGCCACACATCTGTTATGCACTACTCTGGCCTCGCTCATTTACAAAGACTCTTTGTTAAGCCCTGGGAAACTTCGTGTCACATTATAGCACCCAACTTGAGGCTTTTTTAGGGTAAGACATCCTGATCTACTGGTATTTTTTTAGCCATTCCGATTTATATCACTGCTGAAACTTACCGTGATAACAGCAAGGAAATCATGCTTTGTGATTGGATGGCACCAGGACACAACTCACAGTAAAAGAGAAGTCAAACTTTGGTACCCTCCTTTTCTGTACCGCAGCACAGAAGATGAATTGTACCTACCTGTACAAATGCGTACAAAAATTAACACTTTCTGCCAATTTTACCAGTATACACATACATAAGTATATAGGTAGGCACAATATGCAAAAGCAGGCTCCTCTGTGAATGGGGAATGGAAAGGCATAGCTCAGAATGCTGACAAAAGGGTTGCTACTTATCTCTGGTTTGTCCAGGTTAGATCCCTTTCTGGCTTTCTTTAGGTCAGCATATCTACATAAAGCATAGATATTGCAGATGATGTAGATAATTCAGATATTATACAGCAGTTGCCTCTCAAAGACACTTGGTGGGGATTGAGAAATCACACACCTAAACCTCTTGTGTCTTAAAAGGCACAGAAGTTTTCTTTGTACTTAAAAGTAAGTAGAAAACTGTATAGTGGAGTCCTGGACATCTGCAGGAGTGAGAAGATTCATTTACAACAGCACAGACAGACATATATATTACTTAGCAAATATTGATTGGCTTAAGGGGATTTTGAGGTATTGCCTACAACTAAATTAGAACATAGGAGATTCAGCTTACAAATACCGTAATGCAAAATGAACTATTAGATCATTTGAGCAACAAGCTCTGAAGACTAGAAGAAAAAGATGAACGATTCAAAAGGGTTTTTTGATCAATAAGGTAGAAGTAAAACACATTACTAAATATAAGATCTGGCAGACAGAGAATCAGAAACCTTAATAAACCTGTTTATGTCAACTGGCAGATCTGAATCAAGATTATGATAGCTTAAAAAGCAGACAGTTGGAAGAGGAAAGCACATTTGAACTACCAGAAGATACACATGCACAGAGTGGATTTTATGCAGAAGATTAGGAATACTTACTATGAAATAGCTTGATATGAGCTCTAAAGATTGCTTAATAGAAGTGTGTTAACAATAACACCAGAAATGAAAGAAAAGCAGCTGTAAAAACCTGATAGGTTTGAACTGGGCACACACCCTGCGGTGAGATTATGAGCTCTCTTAACATAAAGACAAGACAATGTTATCAGAAACTGCATTCAAAGAAAAAAATTAAAGAGAGAGAAGAAAGAATTGCTGATAGGAGAGTTACCTTCTGCCAAGGTAAGGGGTGTTTTTCCACATAAATCCGTACTTCTCCATATGTAGAAAAGGATATGGAGACCTAACAAGAGGAAACAATATCTCTCTGATTCCTGCCTTCAACCCATAAGACCTCAGAGCTGGAGAGAGGTCGATGCCTGGCACTCTCTCTCTGGAGAGATCAATGGCTGTATATTCCCACCAATTCATCATCACCCACTTACATCTGGATAAAATATTCTTTGTTACATAGTTTTATTAAACTAGCGCCAACTACGCTTTCAGGCAAAATCACAAGTACTTTGGTTGGGTTCCTTCAAGAGGATAGTCACAAAGGAAAAAATATGCTCTTATTCATGCAAATCAGGGGAATACTAAATGTTGCTTTGGTTGAAACTGGACCTATTTGACAAGTAGAGTGTTAATACTTCCATAAAATCCTTTCAAAAAAAGTAGATTGTAGTAGGTTTTTTCCATATAGATATTTATGTATTTGTGACTCAATAAATCTGATACTTGGGTCCAAATATTTGTAGTGCATCCTAAATGCTCTAAATAAACGTCAGCAATGCTTGAGCACAGCTTGTATATATAAGGAATAGTCCTCTTTAAGCTGAATAACTACAGTTGGTAATTGAAAACTTCTCTTTTTCTGGAATGATAGCTGTCTTCAGCAGGCATCTTGAGCACTTACAAAGAACATGTCCCCGTTTTTCCTGACGCATCTTCAGGAGCAAAAAGACACGATATTGCTGACGAAATGTGTGTATCGGTGCTTCTGCCAATGCCATTCTACTATCCATCTTGTATGTACCTGCACCACGCATGTGGTCTGGGTGGCTAGATTACTGTTTGCCACTTTATGCATGCTGGGAGGTTTCCCTGGGGAATACTGCCTGCACAGTCACTGTACAACTCAAGGTTACAATCTCAGTAGCACATCCTGCTCTGATTATGTTTAGACTGGTGCTTTAAAACTACTCATTTCATTAAATCCCCATTTGGAGCCTGCAGCAAGGAGCTGGACATCTTACTACACACTGAACAGCTGAGAGAACAGAATTGAAAGTCCCAAATAGATTTCTTCAAACAACAAAAAAGAGTAACAACCACAAAACCTTCAAAAGGTGCCTTTTCCAAACAGAAGGTGTCAGTCCCTAAGGGATGTTAAGGATGCAATTCATTGTTAAAGACTTGTCATTACACATAATTGTCCTAAACCTCTAAGCATTCAGTCCATTCTGTCCTCAAAAGCCTCAGAAGGGAGAGAGGGACAACATTAACTTCATCATGTGAAGTTAATAAATCTAGATTCTAGCAAGAAAGATTTGATGCTTCACAAAAGATGCCCTTTTCACTCTTGATGAGATCAATTTATCTACCATAGACAAAGTAATTTATAGGGCACAGAAAGGAAAAGTTATCACATAAAGTTATTATGGAAAATTTAAATCAGAGCTTTGATTGTAAGTCTAATCCGTAGAGGAAAGAGGACCCCCCATCGGGGTCTGCTCCTCCTCCCAAGTGACATCAGCCTGAATCTTCTGTCCAGGCACCTCTAGTCTACTCCAGACTCAACAGACTGCAGTTCTCACATTGCCTCTTGTGTCCTTCTCTCATTCCTCTGCTGTCATCCCTGCTTTAGCCTAGCCCTACGTCAGCAAGGATGGGAAGAGCATCTCTTGTTTTGCTTTGAGGTCCAAACCCCTGGGCCCAGGGCATACATGCTGGGAGAGCTAAGTTTGGTCCCTGCAGCCCTAGGGCAGTGCTTGTTAGAGAGGTGTAGCCCTCAGAACACACACCAGTCAATTCTGGTAGGCCTTTTGCATCATGTAGTTCTGCCAAAGCTGGGAAAATGTCCACACAAACAGCAACAAGAACATTTCCTGCATTCCCATCAAATTTTAATCTGTTCCTATAGGAGGACACTGCAGTTTATTAATGAAACATCTGCAAGTATTTTTAACCAGGAGAAAAATGAGTGCCATTCATTCTTGGGAACAGCTGAATCTCTTTCACTGAACACTTAATACACATTTTTCTTGGTTGTCAAGCACAGAGAAAAGAGGCACAGTTGCAGTGATGTTAATGCCTTCAACAGCTCAGTTAATTTTTTTTAATGTAAAGTTTGGAAGAAGTATTCTCCAAGACTTACTGGAACTCTGGAATTCAGTATGGAACACGACAGAGACTGTGTCCCAAAAGGTTTAAAAAAAACCAAACCAACAAAACCCCCAAAACCCCAAATAGCTTAGGAGGATACTTTCCATGTCACATCAGAACCATGTACTAGCACAGGGCTTTATCACCACAGTCATGAATAAAGAAAATTATATATATTTAACTCCATTATCATTAAAGATTTAAGATTATTGCAATAATTTTCTGCTTCTCCTTCGCTTTATTGAGCTTAGTCAAACTGATATATTGCTGTGTACTTCACTCATTCCTGCTGATGGATGATATGAAGTACGTAGACAATGCTGATGTCCAGCTAAAAAGAGGAATTACAGAAAAGAGAAGATAAGCAGTTGTAGATGATGAAGTGCTGATTAGTAGATTACCCACCTCCCCATCAAGTCCAAGCCCATATTTTAAGCTGGCAACAGCACTGCAACTGAATTAACAAGTATTTCTGGAATCCAGAAAATGTTGAGGAGCTGACCTTTCCAAAAATTAATCCTTAACAGCTTCTTTCAAGATTTATTTCTTTCTCTTTAGCTTTGGTCAAAATCTGCAGCAGCCTGACCTGAGCACTGCGATTTCCAGCTGTCAGTGTGACCCAGACGCTGGATGCTCTTGCCTCAGTTGTCACCTAAGCACTGCAGGCAGTGCTGCTGACTTCAGTGCCGTTCATCAAGCGTGGGTTCAGAAAGGAGGTGACGGAATGGGGCGCTCACCTGAAGTCACTGATTCCGCACTGGCTCCAGTTATCACTAACAACTGAAAGCTGTTACTACCCCATAGCTCTGGGGAAATGAGATGGTGCTTCTACAGCTCCAACTGGGGTTATGAAAGAAAGGAGGAGGAGAATGTTTTAAAGGATGATGGTGCTCCTGGGAAATGAAACTCACTGAAGGCCTGATGAAATTCCACAAAACACACCAACGATATTGGCTCCCCTGGCGAAGGGGTGAGATGTGCAGAGCTTGCCTCCTGACAGAGGGGGAGCTTCTTCGTCCTCACTATCAAGATCAGAGGTGCCTGTAGCTTAGGGGTGAGGCACAAGCTGCAATTTTCCGGGTTCACTTGGCACCAAACATCTGTCCAGAGGTACTGGTTTGTTCAACAGCCTACATAACAGCACCGAAAAATGCCCAGAGCTCCTGCATTCTGTTTATGCTATAAACAGTGCAGAATTTATCTCCAGTCCCCTCTGCAGCCTTGCTGTATGAACACTGTTTAGAACTTTTCTCAAAAGGAAAGAAATCAGAAGCTCCAAGAAGTGTGCCAGGCCAAGTAGCACAGGGCATGGACAGGAGATGGAGGAGTTACCTGCTGTCTCAGTGAGGGGTGTTGTGTAGATTCTAAAATTTGCATACAGACACAGATTTGCCTTTCAGAGAGATTGTTAAATATATTATTTTAAGATAAGTTTATGATTTCTGGACAGACATCATGCTACCCTATGCCACGGCCATTAGTGAAGAGTCATTCTTTTAATGCAAAGAATACGATTCTTTTAGACCATTAGAAAATACTCCCAGGTGAGCTGGGTATGTGAGAGATGGAAGTGGTTTAAATAGGAAGTCTTGTACTTACGTATGCTTCTGTGAGCAAAATATCCTAAACCATAACAGTCACACAATCAGCTGGTATAAGCAATCCAAATTCCCTTGACTTCAGTTGCAATATATTTTCCATTTTCTTGCTCAGTGTTTGCTCCCAGTAGAATTCTATTACATTCAATTAACTTTGAAATAGAACTAGCTATTCATGTTATTTCCAAAGCCCCCAGCCCTTAGCTGGCAAACTTTTACACTGGCAAGCCCTTCGTGTAAAAGACATGAGTCTTTACTAGACTCAGAGTACTACAGAGTAATTTTATGAACACTTTAAAGGCAAGGAAATTGTACTACAAGCAGATAACTGTAGTTATACCAGACAGCATTCCTCAAGACAGTGCAGCTGGTTTCATACAGTCAGAAGCCAGAAATTTTAGAAATCACTTAAAGGAATTAGTGATGGGATTCCGTATTTCCTCTGGCACACAGAAATCCTCTTCCTTGAGCATAGCAGGGGGTCGAAGAATAAGAGACTGTATCCTAATTCTTGCTATTGTACTGTCCTCCCCACCTGTCCACCTTCTGCAGTCACCAGAGTCCCATGAAAATCAGCTGGAAGGGGAACATGTAGGAACTGGCTTCCCTTTTCGCTTCATTTGTTGTCAAATCAAGGTTATTTTCCTCTTCCAGTTTGGTATGTGATATTGCTTGATAAAAGAGCAGATTAACACAAAGTCTAATATATTCTTCGTTCCCAGGAATAAGACTGATAAATACCAAAGCTAAGATTAATTTTAATGTCAGTCTAGTAGTTCCTAGAGTCTTTTACTGGAGCTTTAATCATGGTGATGATATTGAAAATAGTTTACCAAGAATTTTGAGACAATAGGGGAGTGCTTAAGCAGCTGTCCCTGATATTAAAACTGACCTTTTCTGAACAAGGAAGCACTCAGATCAAATACTGAGGATTCACTTGAGCAATTTCAGTGAGAGCTCTCCATTACCGATGTGCTGGAGAGCCACAGGCAGCTTTTCCCCTTCCTATTACTGACTGCAGGGAATCCCAGGTAAGCAAGCGACATTCACACCAGCTCCTCCTGTAAAAGCACAGCAGGTATCACTGAGTGGCAGATGAATTTCTTGGATGGTGCATTTTAATGGGAGGCAAACGAGTTGCCCATGGCTGCTCCTTCTCTTTGCACACTGAAGTCTTGAAAGGGCAGAAGCGGAGCTTGCTTCTCTGTCCCCAGTCACTGAGCATAAGACAATCATGATTTATCCTAGCATCTGACAGTCTCCTAGATGGCAGTTGGGAGGATAGGCAGCCACAGCACAGAAGTGGCCGAAAACCCGCAGAAGCCTTCTGTCCTTGCTGCTTCAGTTTCTTCACTCGGTTCTTTTGCAGAGAAGCCTGAAGTTCATGCCTGCGAATCAGCTGCCCGAGTCCTCTGCAAGTGTTTCTGAAATGAGGTCTATCAATCTTTTCACAACCATTTCTTACAATAAATCTTTCTGCAGGGAAAGTAAAATAAATGGTGTCTTTAACAGCAAACACTCACAGAGGTCCGAAGCAACCTCACAACATTTATTTCTGGAGATGCATTTAAGATCCAGAGAACAAATGAAAAATTTTAGTTTGACACTAATTTCTATTTTATATCAATAAAAGTTTTCACAGTTCATTTCTCTATTAAAACAGTAAGCACTGCTGAAAAGTGCTGTAACTGCACTGAGTACACTACTGTATCAGCTCTCCCAAGAGAGGCTGGAACAAAATTCAGACCTGAGAACAAGCTTCAGTTTGTGCCTCCAGTGCTCTGCTGCCTGCAGAGCACTGGCTCCTGCCCTGCACGCTACCTGGGGCAGGAAGGTGTTGGCAGGATGGCATGAGGTTAAGTATTCTTTACAGGCTGAAAGCGCCTTGTTGAAGGACCTGTTGCAGGCTTGGAACCAGTGGCTCTCTCTGCTTTGCTATTATATTAACCTGGTCCACTGTCTTATGCAGGAAGCAATTTTACCATGTAGTCCTGGTTCTGACCCACAGAATAACCAAAAATGCATGGTATGACAGGAAAATTGGACACATGCCCACAAATCTTATTTCTAACATGTAAAGCAATGGTTTCTAATGTCCTCCCACTGCCCTTAAATTTAGCATCACTGTCTACATTTAACAGTGAATACAGTTCTTGTATCTCAGATCCGTAAAAGATTATCTTAATAACAGGTATCACCAAGGAGGTAACATTACTCAAAGGTACAGGATATCATGCAGAAAGAGATTCATTAATGGTATTTTTCATTTTGGAGAAGCGGTGATTGAGGAAAAGTCACAAACGGCATGGAGAAGGGGAGCCAGAAGTAACAGCTCCCATCAAACCAAGGCGGCAGGTGTAAATACGTATGTATATGCATACAAACATAACGAAAATCCGCACATCCACACTGCAGAACTTACTGCTATAAATAAATAGAATTGTTCAGTATGATTGCTCTTGCCTTTTTAGGCTGTTTTGTTTTAATTGTAAATAATGAGCAAAGTTGTGGAAAAATAATTACAGCCCTACAAAGCAATTTTATAGACCCACTGCAGTTTTATGATATTGCAATAGTACAACTTTAACAGTTCATAAATGAAACAAAATGGGAATGAGGATTTTATGTATTTTGCAGTAAACATATACTGCTGAAACCCTGGAAGTGTCCTTCACTGAAGAATCAAACCAGATTTGCACAACTTGTTTGGCTCAGGGAGCATGTTACTAAATACACTTACAGAAAGCCAAACCTGACTGCTCTTTAAATTTTGCTTTCATGAACAAGTATTTTCAAAACAGATGTTACATCTAAGTTTGTGATCAGCTTTAGGAAAAAAATATGGAACTAGTGGCTAGAAGTCTGGAGGAAAATACTACAGCTGAGCTGCTCATCTTCTTGGGGAATTGCATGTTGGTCCCATCCTCAACAGCAAAAAATCAAGGTCCTGGAATGACTAGCTTGCATGGCAGCAGAAAACAAACTGCAACTGAAACAGAGAAATAATAATCCAATAGTGACTCCTTTGTTAAGAAATCTCAATAACCAGAAAAACTCTTTGAAATGATCAATTCCATTAAAAGCTTTAATGAGATTACCAAATTTAATTACTCTTCTGGGCTGCATTAATTTATAAAGGGTGGGTCCTCAATCTGAACATTGAATAGTTTCCAGAAATAGCGAATCCAATTTGAAAAGAAGCAGAATGATTTGATTTTTTTTTTTTTTTTTTTTTTTTTTTTTGATTGGAATAATTTGAGCACCACTTTGAGCCCTTTGGGCAAGACTGCTAGAGGTACTACAGTACCCAAAAAGGCTGATGATTTTTAGGTGTCTATTCTAATCGTCATATGCTCAAAGACCACTGAAATGTTCACCCTCTGATTGCTAACCACATAAAAAGAATGAACAGGTTACATTGAGGCTGTTTCAGTCTTATAAACATGATTTTACAAATTATACCACTAGAAAAGATAAGTAGAAGTCATTTTTAATACACAGCAAGATGCATTTCTAACTAGATTAAGCAGCTGTTATCATTATTTTTCTGCACAGCAAGAGCAAATGTCTATAATAACTAGACCTTAGAGGAAAAGGCAATCCCATTTGGTGCACATTGTATACATTTCATTTTATTCCCCCAATAGCATTCAGGAGGAAATAAAAAAGAAATAGATAAGGAAATTCATTTGCAGCAATACTTCAGACATGCACATTTGCAAAAGCATAAGGATGTTAAAGATGTTAAAAAGAAGTCTTTAAGAAGCAATAACAAAAGAATAACACTCAACTCCAACATCCAACTCCAGTGCCAACTTCTTCCCATCTAAGAGTGACAAGTAGGTACCAAAAAACAAGGGTACGACAACTACAACAACCCCTTCAGATAAATGTGGTAGGGAATATGAAGGCAGGCATTTACAGAAGAAGTTGAAAGTTTGCTGCTGAAACGGAAAACACTGTGTTTCTTTGGATTTTTTCCATGCCCCCATGTTTAATTTTCCAGCAAGTCATGATCATTTTGCTGAAATGCTGAGTGTTCAGTCAAAGGGAAGCTGTTCCAAGAAATACACCCAATGAAAATGACAAAACAATAGCTGAAGTGAGCTCGAAATACAACAAGGAAAGGTGAGAATGAAACATGGAGGCAGCTACTAATCAGCAGTTACATCCTGCAGGGCTCAATCCCAAGTAGGGTCATTCTACGAAGATAAAAGTTATAAAACAACCATAGTAAAAAAATGCAGGCAACAAGATTTGATGGTAATGAAATATATTACATTAGCCAACATATGAATCACCCAAAGGATTTAGCAAATGAGGCTGTTTCCATAGAGTTTTCTGAATATTTGCTTTCTGTAACACTAACAGGGTTATTATTCTCTATGGTGGCTACAATAATTGCCACCATTTCTTATTAAATGAGGCAAGACTGTCCCTTTCACATCCCGCTGTTCGTGTGTGCCTGTTTTCAAGGGACAGCTGAGGTCCCACAGTGTGATCCCTGCTCTCTGCTTCACTGACCACACGTGCTACAGGACAGGGCAGGGCCATGGGCACCCCAGCACTGCCGCGAGGGGCACAGAACCTTCTGGGCAGAGCTTCCCCACTACGGTCTTGGGCAAGGGTAGTAAGTGCCTTAGCGCCTTCTAAAAACCCCCTCCAGCAAGAGATGGCTTTGTTCATAAAACTATGTATGGGAACCACAGACTGGAGCCCTCACCTTGCCAAACTGATTTTTCTCCTCAAGGCATGCCAGAAAGGCAAGTGCATAGAGGTAATTTCAGAAACTTATCTATAAACAACTATTAAGACTTTCAAATACAACAGCTGACTAATGATACTGAAGTTATGCTACTGCACAACAGGACTTAGCCAGCTTCAGATCACTGCTAGAAATGTGGTATTTCAGGAGTCCAGCATAGGCTAGTTTTGAGTATAGTAGTTAATCATGCACTTGAACTTAATTCAATTGTTTTGCTGGTAGTGCAAAGATCTCTGCATTTGTGCAGGTCCAAGTTCCTTTCCCGCAAGCACTGTGTCCCAGGGTGGGCAGTGTTCGACGTATTCCAACCAAGAACACAGTAATCCAGAATCAATCTTATCAAACAGTAAATCCTGATGCGAGACATTAAGGTACATCTGTCCAGCTGCAATCCTCTTACACAAGACATTCATTAGGGCAAGGAGGCAGTGCTCAGCACAAACAAGATCAAAGCCTGGTGACCTTACCCAAGTACAAATGCAGACATGAAGTCTGTGCTAAGAAGGTAAACTATACTATGTTCTCTGACTTACAACTTTATAAATAGTTGCTATATCCTAGTTATATAGAACTGTTCTAGAGCTGGCCAAGGAAGATGTCTTCCTAAACCAGAAAATCCTTAAACAACCTGAAGAAAATTTTGAATGGATGATTACTTTAATTAGGTTAAACAATTACTGGGGTTCAAACGGAAACGGGAGAAGTTCAGGTTAGATACAAGGCAGAAGCTCTTCCCTGTGAGGGTGCTGAGGCGCTGGCACAGGGTGCCCAGAGAAGCTGTGGCTGCCCCATCCCTGGCAGTGTTCAAGGCCAGGTTGGATACAGGGGCTTGGAGCAACCTGCTCTAGTGGAAGGTGTCCCTGCCCATGGTAGAGGGTTGGAACTGGATGATCTTAAGGTCCTTTCCAACCCATTATTGGGCTGGAAATGATAACAATCATTCTGTGAGTCTGTGGTTCTGCAACAAAGAACTGCCTGAAGTTATTTCAATTTTATCAGCAATAAGACAATTTCTCACAGAATCTCCATAGAGCTCGTGACACCTGCACACTGCAGCCCGCCACAGCCCCGCACGCTGCTGCAGCCCCACACACAAGTCGCCCTCCTCCTTCCCTCCCCACAGCATCAGAACCAAACACTGAAGTCTCATTACTTTTAAGTCTTCATTACTTTTCAAACCGATGCCATCAAATCCAGGCTCCCAAATATTATGAAACATAAATAATCAAAGCTAAATGTCAGCTGTCAACATAACAAACACTGCATGAGGCTCATTTACTGGAGAATGGAATTGAAAAGTTGATTCATAAACTACCTTTGCACTTCAGTGACCATAACCAGCACATCACAACGGGACCATGCTGAACCCTGACGTGAGATGGAGAGCTAGAACCAAGGGCAGCAGTGGACTGCTCACACCAGTCCCCAGCCCCCCTGGCCTGAATCACCCAAAGGATTTAGCAAATGAGGTTGTTTCCATAGAGTTTTCTGAATATTTGCTTTCTGCAACACTAACAGGGTTATAATTCTCTGTGGTGGCTACAATAATTGTAGACAGGAATCCATTTCTCATTAAACGAGGCAAGACTGTCCCTTTCACATCCTGCTGTCCGTGTGTGCCTGTTCCAGCAGTGTTACTGGAACCAGTGCTGGGCAGAACTGCCAGTAACAGCTCTGGAGACCTGTGCTTTGCTCCAGCTCTGCCCCATCTCCCAGCTGCTGGTATGAACAAGCAGTTCTGCTGTGTGTCCCTTCGTAGTCTGGCACAAAATGAAAGGTAAAACAGTTTAAAAGAAGCTTTGTAGTCTCTTTTTCAAGCCAAGATGAAAAAAAATACAGGAAACCAAAAGGGTAGAAACCCCCTGAAAAGTAGTAAGAAACACATGTTTCTTTCCTTATCTCTGTATCACACTCCCACCCAAAATCAGAAGTGGTTTCCTTTGCTCACAAAACCATTTGTAGATTTACTTAGATTTACTTTCCCTAAACATGTTCACTTCTTCACCCAGATTTTTGGGGTTTTTTTCATTCCCAATTAGATGTTCTGCCTTTCTCTACTCCATCTGGCACCAGCCTGGTCAGTGTACTGGAAAGCACCCTTTGTGCTGCTGAGGGCTCCTGGTACTGGAGCGCTTGCTGCAGAGCTGCCAGCATGTTTAACTGCAAATGGAGAAAGCGTGGGCCAAATGACTCCTTTATGTCCAAAAGCACAGAGGAAATTCCTTTAGGTTGTAAAAGATTAATCCTCAGCATGATGTTGAGGATCTCCTCTTTCAGCTGACTGTCCATATGCACCTCATGTGAAACAGAAGCAATGAAGACCCAACAGCGCTTTGGTTCAATAGTGCAATATCAGCAACAACAGATCCATCAAATTTATTTCCTTTACATTTTCCATTCAACTCTGTCTATACTGATGATTTGAGTAAGGCAGTTCTCTGCAGACAAATGATGGGAAGCAGCCCCAGCAATCTCTGTCCTGTCCAATTCCCCTTGAGCCGCACAGGTAGGTGGCCTGGTGGCCTGGCAATGGGCTGCCTTGTCAGCAGGGCCACATTCCAGCTGGAAGCATGGCCACCACCTTCTCTTTCCATCCTTTGATAGGGAATCAGAATGTTCACTTCTTCACTCAGATTTTTGGGGGTTTTTTCATCCCCAATTAGATGTTCTGCCTTTCTCTCCAACCCAGAAAGGAAAAATCAAAGATAATGAGTATCTTTGGCTTCCTAGTAGCAACACCTCGGCAGATTAAAAAAGCAACAATAATTTTTAGAAGAGGACACCATCGCCAAATCCCTCTTGGGTACCAGCGCTGGGGTCCTGCACGCAGCCCTGCGACTGAGCCCAAATTTAGACCCACTGCTGCAAGAATGAAAGCTTGAAACGTACCATCTAGAACGTTCCTGAACATTGCAGCAATGACAAATGAAATCATGTTGCTCAACACAAATACAGAAAAATGCATTTTTGGCATCAGAATAATTTGTATTAGGCTGGAGATAGTGCAGACATTAAGGAAAATGTGTATTTCACTAATTACTGAGGGCTGACACTCATCAGCAATTTTATCTTTGAACAGGCCATATAAAAGGATAACAAAACAGGCTCTCGTTTCTTCACTTGTTCCGGCAGCACTAACCAGAGTATTTTATTGTATAGGATAAGAGAGAATTTAGGAGGTCTGCCTTCCTCATGCACATGCTATTTTGTTTTCTTAATGCATACACTTGATTTTCTACAGGGTTTTTAACCTAAAACTATGCATTCACATTTACGGGCACCGAAGATTTTAGTCACATTTTATTTCAGACCTTCCACGTCACAGGTTAGTGTCTTGGACACTAATTCTTCTCGTCCCACCAGTCTCTAGTCCCACCATATGTAAATCAGCCACCATTCATTACCGCTGTCTCAGACACTAGCTGGTTTGCAATATTCCTCACTTTCCATAAAATATCTTCAAATGCCCTATTTATCCCAGTTCAAAGATCACAAACCTTATTACTTATTACAAACCTTATTACTGCCCACAGTGCTTTTTTTCTGGGTAAATGCAATTCAATTACTCTTCAGTCTACATTTGAGAATTTTCACATAGAAATTCACTTCCTGACCATCACGTTACATATTTCTGAAGGAGGAGACTACTTATAAACACATGGGAAGTCTATTCAGCAATAAACATCAGCTATCAAATAAGCGATGTTCAAACATCCTTCAGGAGAAAGTATTTCCCGCATATTGTCGTACCCAAGCTGGGCGTGTGTCAACACCAGAAGGCTGAAGGTTGACCCACATGGGGTGACGCTGCTGGGGTTGGGCACAGCTCACTGCAGGAGTGCTACTCTTTGCCACTACTGGGGATCATGGCAGCATCACGGATGCATCAGGATCATGGATTGTCCCAGCATCCTGACCAGCCGGAATGCTGGGACCATCCAGCATAATGCTGCACCATGCCATGAGCACACCACTCATGGAAAACCAGTACCAGGACTGAACAGGAATGTTGCTTCTGAGATGTGATAGTTTTTCCATATCAACTATTCGTAACAATTGCATCTTGCTAATCCGTTTTCATCTGAAACCTAAGATCTTTAGGGATTTGAAGCTCTCTTAGCAGCCCAAGGAAAATTTGATATTGAAACCGTTTGTACATTTCTTTAGCCAGAATATTTTTACTCATATTTCATTGCTATTTATTTCCTGCAACTTCAGCTCAGTAAATGCATCAGAACTCGTCTCTCTCAGGAATTTCTGTTCCTCTGTTTCACCATCACCAAATAAATTTTATTGTTTGCTGTTATTAAACATCCATAAGTGAAAGTGGAGCCACAGATACTCCTCCAAGGTATTCTGTGCCATAAAAACATATACAGTGCACAGAAAAACCTTTAAGGTTAAAAAGCAGACTATAAATTCATATCTTCCTGCTTCCCACCATCAGACACAGAGCATCACCAAGCTGGCTAGGCCCCACAACCCATACTGGTTGTACAGAGAACTAAATGAAAATTTTCCATAGACTTTACTAGCATATCAACTAGTGATTTTTATCCCACGAGAAAAGAGCATCAAAATACTGCCAAGGCTCCAAAATACTAAAATTAAAAAAAAAAAAAAAAAAGATTTCTATATACTCCACTTCTTACCTTAATTTTTGTACAGCTTTTTCTTTCTAATTACACTGCAAAATCTCTAAGTATTTATACTATTTTGTCAGTTTTTATATGCTTAGATACCATCTTATCTGCCTGAATAAATCACCTTTTAAGTTCATTTTAAAAGCATGTATTCTGCAGTGTATGAATGAAACAATTCACATGAAGAATAAAATCCAGCTTCTGAAAACTAATTTTACCTTGTAAAATTTACATTTGACTCCCTTCTCTGTCATCTCCTTCAACTGACCCCAGATAAGCGAGTTTTAGTGGCGTTAGAGTGGCCTGCTGAGGTCACCGAAGCAGTGAAGGGTTGAAGTTCAACAGGGCAGTAGCACCTCAAAACTAAAATGGCAGAGTGTGGTTGTTTGAAGTGTGTGTTTATGAACCACATGATTCTATGCAACTGACTTTAAACCTCTCAATCACACCGAACTTCAGGCTAACCTAAAATACGAGATTAAGAAATGCAGCTCAGAGGAAGACAGGAAGAAAGGGATGTCAAGTTTACCCTCTCAGCATGTTTGTTTTCCCAGCAAGTAGGTAACAACCACAGTCCTTTCAGCCTCTCTGAACTCAAGCTCCAAACCCCAAAGACAAAGAAAGAGGGGAAAACCCCAACCCTGAATTACGCTACAGGTAGTCATTAAAGCACTTTTCAATGCACAGGATAGCAGCAGCAATTTTGCTTAGATGTACTGAACCATGGGTCTACCAGACATTATAATTTCTTAATACTCAATGTTTGCTGTTTTTAACTTGCGTCATTTCTTTTACAGCTACCAATAAAGTTACACACTGTATTATTTTTCACTTAGTCAAAACTAGGCATAATATACAAAGGAAACCACCAAAAGAAAAATTTCAACCTCTTTTACCCATCCTGCCACCATTTCAAGCTCCCAAGGTAGAAGCTGGGGAAATGTGATAAAGAAGACTTAGAAGGATGTCATTTCTGAAATTATTATTGAGCCAACTCAAAAAGAGAACTGGACACCTGCAGAGATGGAGGCACTGCTATGTCTTGAACAGAAGAACATAAAAAGGGCACAAGTGTTTCAAAAATGTCAGATTCTTCATCTTCTGCAGAGAAGAGAGAGAGGTGAAATGGTACGCTATTGGAATGCCCCACTCTGAGCTGGCAGTGGCCTTTATCATGCTGTTTGTAAGATGTTTGCCCAGAAAGTGAAGAGAGTCATATACTGAGAAACTAACTCCCGACTGAATGGTGGGTCACATCTGTGGTGCTGATTAAGGACTGCTGGCAAACATTTATAGGTATTCTTGGCTTGTTGTTAGGCATCCTTACATCTGTACATGTTGGAAATACACTGGTGTTACTCTCTCTGCCTGGAGTATGAATAATTGACCCTGTTTTAATGCTGCCATCTGTGTGGTTTATTTTGAGATGTTCATGAACTATACCAATTCTTTCTTTTTCCTTAATTCAAGCATGATCCTGCACCTCTTCCTCAGGTAAGACATCCTTACTAATATGAAGAATGCAGGCTACAAAATCATGTTTTCCTCTTCAGTGGATTAATCATGGTTCATCCTGGTTATACCTGATGCAAATGCAAATTTCCACTTGTGAACTGAACCATTTTCCAGGGTTACATATGAAGCATTCGATATTTATTAACAAAGACATGACAGTTATTGCACTGATGGACTTTGGCTCTGGAAAATCTCATCCACAATAGCCAGCTTAATTGATTTGCAGGCATGGGGCTTTACATACTGCCTGTATTTAAATGGAAAGCAAGTTCCCTGTGCCACTGTCACTCACATTGGGAAGCCCATTATGCCTCAATAACCAAGTTTGACACCACTCTGGATGTACACCTGTATTCTATTTAGAACACCTACTTCATTTTCACACAGCATTAGCAGAGTCATGGATCTCACAGCACTCATTTGGAAGTCCTTATTGATACAGATTTGGTTATTAAAAGGGAGAAGCCAGACTCGTGGGAGCCGTGTCCTATGCACAACTCCCAGGCACAGGCTTGAGACTGCCGGCAAAGCCTGGCTTCTAAGATTTGGAAGGTAGTCTTGTTATAGCAGGTTCTTCTTTTGAACACATCCAAAAAAAGTATTTTCTCCATCTATTTTTATCTACAGCAAGGATTCACTGGCTGTGCCATTTTACTTCCACAATTATACATTTCTAATGGAATTAAGAGGACTGTGTACACCAGGAGAAATATTTAACAGCTAATTCTCATATATATTTGGGCCATTGGAAAAGAGATGGGCTTTAACATAGCCCCTCAGTCTCACTTCATTGTGTCAAATAGAAAAAATAACTTATCAATGCAAAAAAGGTGACACCAGATTGGCACCCAAGAGTATTCTAATGAATGCATAAAACCCAGTATAATCCCCCGTTTTAAAATTACAGCCTCTGAAAATACAGGCTAAAGCTGCAAAAGTGTGTTCGGAGCAGACAGACCATGGAGTGTGCTCAGCCTGCGGAAGGCATGCACACCAAACAACATGCAGCATCCCTGCGAACGATTCTTCAGATTACAAACCAGTCTGGTGCCAGAAACAGTTTATAGCATTATCCAGCACATAGTACAGAGAACATTAATAAATAATATCAATAATAAATAAAGCGTTCAGAAGCAGGAATTGCCACATGCAGACAGAACTGAGACAGATTTAATAACATCATTAACATGATGTTAAGCTACACAGAGCCAAACTCCTACAGCACAGATATTTCACCATGCCAGCAAGGACTTGCTGATAGAACGTAACAGCCGGAATGCAAAGGCTGACAGTAGATGCAACCCCTGTGCCTGCAAAAGGTAACCCACCAATCCATGGGTAGCTGAAGACCATCAGCAGGGTCGCTTACCCTGTCTGGTTTGGTTCATTAGATCTAGTAGGGCAAGAGTAAGTTCTAAAAAGAGTATAATGAGCACAGCTTACTATTGGGCCCATGGTCTATATCCAGATCAGTATTAAAAAAACCTCAACAGTGGTTCAGACCATCTCAGGTCACACACCAAGTTTTGAAAAGGAAACAGGCTCAAACCTGTTGGATTCCCAAAGGGTATCCATTATAGAATTTGGGATCTGAATACACATTAAAACATGGAGTAATGAGTAACCACATACCAGATATGTATTTCTCATCTATGTAACATGAGGATGAAATAAAGCTATTATAATGAAGATGACTTCTCGCACATTATGAAGATGGTCACGCAGGCCATTAGTTTGTGCAGGCAGTATGACAAAAGTGTGGTTTGCTCTCTCTTTCTACTTGTATTTCTTATAGGATTTAGAACCACAAGACGATCAGGTACATGGCTTGTGTAAGAAGAGATTACCAGGTCTTCTTTAAAAGGCCCCAGTATGACCATAAAACATGGTTCACCTTTTTATTTTAATGATTCTACTTTGAATGAGTATGCATATAGGTGTATTAGCAATGGAGAGGAACGCAATACTGTACTGGTACATGAAATATTTTTCCTGCACATATACATATTTTTCTGGACTGCCTCAACAGTGGCTGATCCTGTCTCTAATAAAATGATAGAAAGGAAAAAAAAAAGAAAGAAAACAAAAAACAAGTGTTAATGAACTTTTCCAAATAACATGCAGAAAAAAATAAGGAAAACAAAATTGAAGTATTCGTATTGTTCAACACTTACTATTAAAGATATTCTTATGAATCCTGAACAAAAGTAGGGTCATTAGGAAACATGTACTGATTTCTGATGCAATTTCTGCATGACATCACTCTTCCTTGGAACCTGCAGCCAAGCCCACTGCTCACACGGGTAAGCGATTCACCACATGCTGCTAATCACTGCCCAGCCTCCATCAGCACAGCGTGTGGCAGCTTCCCTGCACCCGCACCCAGAGGTACCCGCTCTGCACTGAAGCTACATGCTCACGCTAACTGACAGGCAAGGGGGGCATGAGGTTTAAACTCTGGCCTTTGTTTCCCCACAAGATATTGAAGACATCTCTGCTTAGTGCAGCAAACCCCAGCACTCAGTCACTGCTGAAAGCAAGATGCAGCTGCTGTAGAACATAGGTGCGTTGGGGCCTCCTTGAAGTTCTTCCTATGGGGACAGGAAGCCTAAGGCTGAAAACACCACTGCATCCCTGAACCCTGCAGCTTTCTGGCAGCTGCAGTAGGGCACAAGGTATCCCAGCTGGTTTATGTTTCAGTATTGTATTTCTGTAATTGTTTTTAGTTTTGACAAGCAGTCAGCTGGCTGAAGAACAAAGTCCTGTGGTGCATCCCATGAGTCTGCCTCCAGCTATTTTGGGGGTCCACAGGCTTTTTGACTGAAGAGACCCATGGCTGCCAATCAGGACATTCATCCACTGCCTTAACCATCTAGGCACAGTTCAGTGGCAATAAGCATGACAGCCCTACGTGTTGTAATGTTATAGCTCAGCACCGCCATTACAGTTTAGGGTATGTTGGTGTTACTATTACAAACAGCACTTTTCAGAAGGCTGATAACTTTGCTATGTCCAATTGCACCAGGCTAAAGCTCCAAATGTCAATCGTCATTCCTCTGCTCCTTTAAAGGAAGCAAGCTCCCAACCAAAATGACAGGTTCTGTTCCAGTTTCACAGTACACCTGTGTCTGAAATGTTTTCTAGGTGCTTTCAGGCATGGTTCTGCTCTCTCTGCAGCAGACAAAAATATCCCTGCAGATGCCATCTCCCATGTCTGCTGCTGACCCACACCACTCTGCACCTCTGGAGGCAATTCAAAGATTACTTCTGCAATTTACAGGCCTACACGAACACTGCAACTTCTGGCTCAGGTTAAATATACTTTCTTGAAAGTCTATTTTTGTGCAGCTTGCCAACATACAGAAGAATTGGCTTCTCTTACATTTCCAAAAAAACTCCAACCAAAAAACAAAGAAACACACACCCCCAAAAAACAAAACAAAACAAAAACAAAACCCACCACCAACACCCCAGCTCTCCCTACTCCCTCATCCCCCAAACCGGAACAAAACTCAGCAAGCTCTGCCTTGGAATTATAAAGAAACATTAAAAACTAAGCATTTGCCCGTTAACAGCAATAATTTCACCGGGAATTTTAACATGCCATTTACAACCTCACACTGAACTGCTACTGCATTTTCTCAAATGTTTTTGCTTTAGCAAATGCTGACCTGTCAGGAATAACGAGTGCATTCAGTTCCCAGATCAGGGTAAAATTCCAGAAGTCAGGTAAAATTCAGGAAGGTAAAATTCCACCTTCACCATGGCCCTGGGAGGCCCCTGTGCTGAGCGTGGTTCCAGCTCTTTGCTCCCAGGCAGGGAGGCTCAGGGCTTGGCGGGGCTGATACTGCGTCCTGCAGAGGCGACTCGAGGCGCTACGAGCCGCTAACAGATGGAAGTGAGGAGGAAAATATCCAAAAGGCTTCAGACTTGTGCCATTTAGTTTGGGTCTTAAAATTAGCAAGTGCACCTGGGAGCCCCGGACAAATGGCAGTTTTCAGGGATTCCAGGTGATGGATACTGTTATGCTGTGTGTTTGCACTGGGTTTAGGGGGTAGTTTGACAAGCTTATTGCTTTTGTGCTCTAAGAGACTAAGATCCCGTAGAGCTTCACATTCAAGATATTTCATCATAAACCAAAGTAACTAAAACTGCAAAGCAAGTAAAGAAAAAAATAGCTAATGCTAAGCTTGAAGATATTAAAAATGGAAACTGTTAACGTTACCAATTAACATTTAGATTGCCTGTACAAAGGGATGCCATAAATTCCCACACCTCAGGTACAATAATTCCTTTTAATCTCTCATTGTATCACTGCCAAAAGACTGTCTCTCTGCTGTGTACCATTTCGAGGAACAGTTGAGCACTCTTTGGCTTCCAGAAAGCATTGGTGCACGTGAATGACATCAGCCAACATATTTCTCTTTGTATCCCAACTCACCCATAGTCAGTTGCTCTGCACAAAACCTCTTCAAGCCACAGCACAGGCAGCTGCGGTTCTTCTGAGCACTATTCAGAATGAAAGGTACCAATTTAAGAGCCCTGAGTAAATGCAGTACTGTTAATGGAAAGAGGCGATTTCCTACAATTCCATCGCTAAACTCTGCATAATGCACACACGATTTCAGCTACAGTCTGACTGGAAATAGAACTTGGCTTTGCCTATATGCGGTGACCTGAGCTCATTAGGCCAACGAGAGAATATCTGAGACATTTTCCCACTGTTTTGTTTTGTGTCTCTGTTATTTTTTGGCACTTCAACAAAAGTGCTATTCTGAGCAGGTTTTTTGCTACAATTTCAAACTAATTGGACTTTCACATCATGGAGTTTCTTGGTGAAAGTTTTATCATAAAATCCCACACCAGTTTAAAAGAGAAATGATTTGCAAAAGGGTTTTCTTATTAGCAACAAGCACATCAAACTGTACTTCTCTGTTTTGTACCAGTTTGAGTTGTATATACAGATGATTTTATTATTCAAACAAAACAAATAAAAACCCCAAACAAACAAAAAAAACCAAACCCACAAAACCCAAACAAAAACAAAACCAAAAACCCAACCAAAAAAACCAAACCAAACCAAAACAAAACAAAAAACCCAAAAAAACCAAGCCAAAACCAAACTGGTAGAAACCTCAGGAATTTCAAATAAGTGTCAAATTAATTCCTTTGCACCCATAGTAAGAGTGTTTACAACACAAGTAACTCAGTGGGTCACAAGCATCCCAGTCCTGTACTCAGGATATTCCTCAGCTCCATTAGCTTCACTGGAATTGCTCTTACTGATGTAAGCAAGATCAAAACCTGACAAAAAAAAATTAGGCTGGCTTTGGTTCCAGTTCAGAGCTTTGCTTTCTAAAACATTTGTTCCATTTTGGGCAATAATGATAATAGGTTTTACAGCAGATCGTTACTGTGACTAATTTGTACTTACATGAATAATTCTGAATGAGAAGAACCACTTGCTTACGGTACTCTCTCCCATCTGGAGAAGACCAGAAGCACCACAGCAGCTGTCTGGGTGCTGCCATGAATTTGGTGCTATTTATTCACTGAATGCTTATTCTTTTCTCTCCTGGTAACAAATGGTCCAATGCTATCTCATGTTTCCCATCAACTTACATCATGGGTTTATGAATTATTGAACAGGCAAATCACATTCATTTCACAAAGACAGTAAACAAAATAACTAGTCAGTGCACTTAATATCTCCATATTAATCAATACATATAAACTACCTAGTTCAGAAAGCTTTTTTTCGATTCCTCTGCAAGCTCACAATTACTACTTCTAACCTGCCTGAAATCACTCCGGGGCAAAAGGATCCCTTTAGGTCTCACCACCTCCCAACACCCCACCCCCTCCAAAAAAAAAAAAAAAATCCCAACACACCAGCACTGCTAAGATGGTATTTGAGAGGCTCAGTTTAAAAATGATGATAATGGGCTGCAATAATTAAGCATCTTTCTGGCTTTTTGTTCAGGGTTTTCTTTGTTTGTTTGTATGTTTTCTTGGGCATTTCATTTCATTTTTATTAATTTTTCTCTTGGTAGAAAAATAGGAAGAACTGGGCAAATGCTGCCTCACATCCTTGATTTATAATAAATATAAATTAAAAAAATGACTATGTGAAGTATTTTTACCACAAAACAACTACACTGAAAAAAAGAATACATTAGCTTTGGGTTTGTTTCCATGTTTAAAGATAATCACCACCACCACCATCACAAAACTCCACATTGGATTGTGGGAAAATAATAGCTCTGAATTACACAAGTTTAAAACAAGTAAAATAAACGAATAATAGCTGTACAAACGATATGGGATGCTTTTCTAAAGCACTTCAGAAAATGACTGTTATTGACCCTGCAGTCTTTGAGGCTGTAATTCAGGCACTGCACTTCCAACCACACAGCTCAGGTCAAAAAGTACCAAATCAAGCTGACAGAAAGGAAGCTGATGAATTCTTACATGATTTTACCTCACAGACACAAGCGGACAAGAAGAGACGCTTGTATACAATACATCTGTGCTACTGTTGCTGATGTTGACACCAGCTTTTATTGCTTTTCAGCACGGATAAGCCAAGACTAACTTATCAGAGGACATTTGCTACAAAATGACCAAAATATTGCTGCTAGACCAGTTTTATCCTTTTCAATTAAGCCTGAATTTTGGATTAGATTTATTCCAAGGCATGTAAGCAGAAAACACCTGGGTATGCTAAAAAATAAGCTACACTTGCTTCCATTTCCTGAAAAATGGATTTCCCTAAAATATGCTTAGACACACAGAGTTGGTCTGCTGCGGCTGTCTACTACCTTAGTGCTTCTCAGGTAAAAATACATCCCACTTCAAATCTGTACAAATCAGTGAATGATAGTTAATTGCTCAGTCATGTAGTGGGTACAGCTGGAGACAAATAATGTCTGCTCCAGCTCCCCAAGGCTTGTTTTAAGTATGTTCTCGTGGGTCCTCCCATAATTCCCCCTGCTCCGTCCCTTAGTCAGACACACATCTCTCTCCGTGTTCTGAACCAATTTGTTCTATTTTGTTACCACTTAAGATTTAAAGTAATGATGAGCCTTCTGTCCTTGGCCTCCAGTCCGCTGAAAATCTGGGTCTGGATCTTTCATCTGCCTCACACCCACGTGCCCATGCTGAGCCCCACCGTCTGCTGATGGGGCCCCAACAAGAGCAAGTTTCTACACGTGCACATCCAACTGCAAAAATCAGCATCTATGTTTGCAGCACACAAGTACTGTCAATATTTATGATGCACAAATGTGTCTTTCAACATCAAGATGACCAATAAGAGCTAATAATTTTAATAGAAACATTCACACATCTGTTAAATACTTCAAAGTGCTTATAGATCACTGGGTACAGTCTATCTTCATTCATTTATGTTTGCTAGTCTCAAGACGTTTTACATGAGAAAATCATCAATAAAAGCACAGACTTGCTAGAAATTCAATGCAGCTCTGTAAAGGGTGTTTTTGTGCCCTTTTAAATGGGGGCATATTCTAGAAAAATAAAAGCCAACATTGTAATATTTTTTCTTCAGGTATTTTTGAAAAATCCCACTATTCAAAAATATACCTCACTATGTAAATATTCCTTTTAGGAATAAGACTTGAGAATTCATATGCATCAGGCTCTCCTACAACAAAATTTCCATTTCAATGAAGAAAAAAAACCCCCAAACCCTCAAAGCCAGCTAAGAGAAGAAAATTTACATTTTTCTCCCCTCCACAGCAATGCAAATTTCTAGATAGGACATCAGTGCTTATAGTTGAAAATCCATTTTAAGTCTCATATTTTCTTTGCAAAAGCAGAAATCAGCTACTACAGCCAGTGTGGTGCAATGAAGGTTAATCATGATGTTTAATTTGTATCTTACAACTGTCTTCCAGATTAGCTTATTGAATGAACGATTAGCTGGAAAGTCTACTAACAGTTGTGAGGCATCAGTTCAAAATGAGGGAGGAGGCTGCTCAAATCTGGATATTAGGATTATGCTCTGGCAGCACCACACTGGCTAAGGGATAGGTATAATCCAGGTTTCAAAATCAACCAGTTGACATCAAATCCTTCTCCCCTGAGGTCAGCACAGTGGCACTAAGGAAACAGAGAATGCTGTACGCACACAGATGGGGCCGACTCCAACTTCACACGTTGCAAGAGGGTTACCTCTGTGTGTGATTTATCCTCATGGCACCATCAAGGTGAGTTTGCCTCTTCTGTCTTAACTAAGAACCTTAAAATAACCCCGTTGGGACGGGACCTCTGGGGACCACGTGAAGGAGGGCTGATGTTGAAATTGGACCAAGCAAGAGGAATGTGAGGTCTGCACATTGCCAGGACCCCATCCCTGTGTTTGACCACCCTCAGGTGCAGAACCTTTTCCTGATATCTAGTTGACTGCCGTCGCCAAAACTTGCGTCTTGACTCTTGTCCTTTTAGTACACATCTCTGAAACGAGTCTGGCTCCACCTTCTCTTCAGCCCCTTATTCCCCTTTCTGTGAAAGGCAGAATTGCTTCCCTGCAAGTGACACTTTCATAATTTAAAAGTTATTTGGCTTTTATAGCTAATGGATTACCAGGCTAATTAAGAAAACCCTTTACAGACTGCAACAATTACTTGGGGCAATGATACACATACACACACACCAAAACCAAACAAGAACAGAGATTCCCAGGCCAAGACAAAATAGATTCAAATACATTGGGACACGCCTGCTCTAGGGAGCAACGACTCGATCCTTACCTGTAACAAGTGGTCTTAAACCACACCAAAGCTAACCACAATCACAGGTGAGCAGAGGTCTAAAGGTGAAATACATGGCTGTCCAGTACACTAAGCTGTTCACTAAACTATCACATCATTGCATGGGAAAACTGTGACAGAGCAAAACAGTTAATTCTTTTGTGAGAGATTATGTCTCATTGTTGCCCTATAATTGGCAATAATATTGGTGCTCTCTGCAAACATTATTAGCACTCCAGAAATAATCAAAGCACAAACATGTACACCAGCAGCCATAGCTTCACCACTATTTAAGTTATTACAAAGCAAACCCTTTTAAGAATACAAGTAGCCAAAGAACAAAACCAGCACAGAACTTCTTTGTGATTATTATTTCATAGCACTAATTTATCTATAATTTTCATTACTCACAGAAAGGGAATTCACCCATCTCTTTCCAATGGGAAAACTGTCAGTCAGCAAACTTGCAGCTAAAGATCTTCATCTCAAAGAGGCTAAAAGACTAAATAATTTGCAATTTAACTCTAACCCAATTCCAAGAGAATTGTGCTTGTGTAGCATTTTCTAACAGCTTATGTAAGCACAGGCCAGCTGAGAACAAACAAGGCATGAGCTGCATACCAGAGTCCTAATTAACCACACATACTGCAATGAGCAGCATCACTGCACTAAACAAGTCAACATGCAAATTATTCTTTTGTCATGCCAGTGCTACAGAGACAACAGAATTTGGAAGCACAGGAGAACCAAGGTCTCTTCCTAATTAGGTAATGCAATTTGTTTTCATAAGTGTTTGTATAATAATAGCACGTAACTGCTAGACCCAGTTTACTCTGTTGCTCTTGACATTGTAGAAATAAAAGAAAGAATGGCAAAGGCTTTGTGCTTATGAGGAAGTAAACGTCTATTCCCAAGACCTTTCATGAGCTTTACAGACATATTCAGACATGAGGAGTGCTCTTCATCCAAATTCTTTCCCATGCTCACATAACCAGACATGCCACTGGACTGAACATGAAAGATATTTTTAAAATATTTTTCCAGCTCTACAAGTTTATACACTACAGTTCAAAACAAACTATTTAAAAAGTCACCAACAGTACTTTTTGTAGAAGAAATGGAACAAACAGGAATTACTACACTTAGGGAAAGCATCTTAAGAATTTAGAATATCATGTGCGAAACATCATGTCTCTCTGAAATCAAACCTGTACATAATGCTCGGCACCCAGAAAAACAGAATACCACAGCATATACTGAAAATGGATCCAAAACCACGCTCCCACCTCAAAGGCAGGGCTGCAGGCTACATCTAGGTTATCAGGATATACTGAGTAGGATTTCATTACTCCCTTTGCTGGGATGAAAGAATGGCTGCATGGGACAAGGGCAGGGAAGCAGGCAGCAGTACCCAGCAATCACTGGCTCTTCTGCATCCTGCAGGGGTATGCAGACCTTATAAGCTTCAGCTAGAGCCATTTCCCCATGCCCAGATCAACACCACAAACTAACTCAGCACCAGGAAGTAGCTGGTAATGCTATTGGAGCGGTCATAGCCATCAAGCTGAATAAAAACCTGCATACAACTGCTCACAGCAGGGGGGGATCACAGCAAAGATCCGACACCCTGCAACACCAGATGAGTCCTATAGAAATAGAGGACAATCAGGCATCCTGCTTAACTTTAATGCTTGGGTTATTCTTTCTTCAAAGCAGAAAAATAACTGCAGAAAAAGAACATGCAACTACACAGCAGTGTTAAAAGCTCCGCTAGGAAAAAAAAAATCCGGGTGGCGTGGTTAGGGCCACGACACAATTATTATAATGAACTCCAAAACTTATGCTCATCACCAATGAAAACCAAATGCAACCCAAGACAGAGAGTTCTACTGGGGAGACCAGTCAGTAATATAAACACAGTAAGCATTTTGGGTGTCATTTATCAGCCTAGCCCTCCATCTAACCCCTTGACTCTGGTGGTCCCATCTGGCTGGCAGGGTTGCTTCCTCTAGGACATCCCAGAAACCAAGTACTGGCTGTCTGCATGTGTCTGCCTCTGCTCTTTTTCTCCTGGACCGCAGGGGCTCCTTATGAGGTGGCATGAGCACAAAGTAGCTATAGCTGGGTACAGAAGGCCCACAGGTCTAATTCCATTTCACTGCATTTCAAATTAGAAGAATGACACAAGAGGTTTGCACTGTGGCCAGTTCTGCCCTTTTAAAATTTCCAGTAGTGAGAAGCAGCTAGATGCAGGGATTAACTAGATAGTTGGGCGAAACATTATATGAGATCTTGTACAAATATCACAAATACTTAACGGCAGACACAAGCCCTTTCTGCAACACTGAATATAGACTGGTCTGAAACACTGCAAAGGAGAAGTTATATCAGCCCATTACGGCGTTACGAAAGCAGCAGATGTGTAATTATGGACAGGAAAAGCAACAATAGCAATCAGTGACTACTGATTACTTACCATAATCATATCTGGTTTGAGCCATTTCAGAGCAAGAAGGGTATTCCTTTCACTCAAGGAGCATATTTGTGAAAGCTAGTAACTATTAGCAATCCAGAAATGGTGGGCAGGACAAATAACCTAATCAATACCAGTATCCTTCTAGCACTTACACAGTTCAGGTCATGTATCAAGAAAAACCTGCTTCCACACCAAGGAAGAACTAGAAACTGGGGAGTAAGGTCATAGTTTAACAGCTACTACCATGCTAAGAAACCCCAAGCACTTTAATCCTCACATGACGGAGATGCAGCAGGCACCCAGCAGAAGCCCAGGGAGGCAAATGCAAACTTCTACCATCTATGAGGAACTCAGGACATCATGACCTGCACTTTCTAAGTTACTGCTGAAGAGCTCCCAGCTGAGCTACATTAATAAAGCTGTACCCTAGTTAAACCACATACTTCACATTTCAACCTCCCATGTGTCTGGGAAGATCAATACAAACCAAGGCAACCCAAGTGGAAATCATTAAGTGCATCTGTGAGCCATGCCAGATCAACAAACAATTAGACACACAATATGCCAATCAGTACAACAAACCAGCCTTATGGTTATGATCCTATCGGCTTAGCTTTCCTCAAGTGTACTTCCAATTAATTATAAAGCATTTATACACAAACACTGGCATCTCTAACTATCTACTTTAAACACTATTAACAGTGTCAATAGTCTAATTTCTAGAAGTAAACAACACAGCCTTGCTTCTGCCAGGAAAGTCTTATCCACTGAAACTTTGTGTGCCATTCAGCAAGTACATAATTATATCGATATAGTTGTAACTCCTCAAAGATGTGGATGGGAAATACGTGTAAACATACTAACCAGGATAATAAGGTTCCCCCAAAACCAGTGAGGATTAAAGTGCTTGAGGTTTCTTCGCACTCACTGAGAGTTTTCCTGTGAAATAGTTTGTGACAGAAACTCATTTTGTGATTCACGGAAGTTGGGTGTTCGTCTATCTGTCTTCTCCTACTTTCAGTGACTTCACATCATGTTGAACATCTGCATGACCCTTTTTTTGTTTGTTTGTTTTAAATAACTCATAGAGGGTGGATCAAATAACAGGCAGGAATGAGGCGCACTCTTTCTAGAACAGGCAGCTGTGTAGTCTATTGGCTATACAGTGTAAGGATTTGAAATTGCGTTTTTCACTTCCATCTGACTGCCCTCAACCATCCGTCTGCACTTAGTCTGGCAGGATAACTTTCCCACAAAACCTCCCTTCACAATGAAAGCCTTAAAGAACCAGCCCCAGTGCTATTTATATCACAAGATTTCCAACTCTCATGTATCTATACAATGTAGAAATCTGTCCAGGCAGACAATCAATGAAGTAGCATCTAATTATTTCCTCTCTTGGTGAATCTTTTTTACAGAATAAGCTACAAGGAACTCAAACCAAAACACGCCGGTGTCTTGGGCTCAAGAAGTAGCAGTCATTTTTCACCTTCTTAGTAGCTGGTGCAGTGCAGTGCAGTGCTGTGCTGTGTTTTCGACTTTAGCAGGAGCGGGGGGAGTAAGAAGGGGGAGCGTGAGCGAGTGGCTGTGTGGTTCCGAGTTACTGGCTAGGCTTAAAATTCTGGCAGGTTTGCAACCTGGCACCTGACTTGCTTTCACAGTTTCTTTTTTGAAGCTTAGGAATTTTCAACTTGATAACCACTGCCCTCCCATCCTTACCTTTTAGGAAGCTCACACATGTTAGAACTTGCCAAATGGGGCTCTTGTCCATGCTAGAAAATCATAGCAATCTGTTCATCTTCCTGCAAACAAACGAGTATAGAAGATGCTGTATCAAGATCACAATAACCAGGCTGATAGAAGTCACTGATACACAGATAACTCCTACCTCAGAGTCTTTTCTTGAAGCTTTCAGTACAACTGCATATTTCAGGAAGAACAACTCAAACCAAAGCAGATAAAGCAGCCTAGCTGATGCACAGTAGCGATGGTGTTACTGTTAACCATAGCAGGCACGAGATGCAAAACCAAAACCTAAGACCCACAACCAACAATGAACACAGCAAGAACAAATAATATATGCTGCAACATTACTATATTTAAGCAATTTTTTATCTGTTTGTTACCATCACAACAACATTGTGGATACTAATGTTAATCACTGCGTAACTGCTTGCTCGCTTCCTTCTTTCCTTCATATTTTCTGCCCTATTTTTTTCCTGTCCCAAAATATCCAAAGAGATTAGTATGAACAAGATAAGTCTTATTAAAGGGTCAGAAGAACAGAAATAGAAACTGAAGGTATCTTATAGCTAACACAAAGAGGTGTGAGGTGTGTCAGCTCCACCTACTTTATCACTACTCAGATCAATGATAGCACGTGTATAGGGACGCCGAAATACAAACAAGTTTTTATGGTAAAAGCTACATATTAATAGGTGTGCTCTGAAGGAAGAGAAACAGCAGGCTAGAAATGAAGACTGCCTGAAACTAATTGAAAACTTGCTCAGGCCTGACACACTGCGAAGATTGTTCAAGAGCTCTTCACGCACATAAGAACACAGCCCCAAAGCTCTGCCAAGGTCAGCAGGATTTGGGCTTCAGGAGAGGCAACCTCTGAAGCTTGCTGTACTTACATGTTCTCAGGTTCCCCAATCAACACATACACTTACTTTCAAACTTGGTATTTAAGGTGACAGGAGTCTGGTTTTAGTTTTTTTCTTCCTGTGGCAGACTGGGAACCGCTACTCCCTAGTTTTAGGCAAGAAGTAATTTTGAGATGCTCAGGACATTTCAATTAGGCCAATGCTGTTTTATGCTTTGTACTGACTTGCCCTTTTTTTGCTGTTTATTGATTCATTTGTTCCAGTTGAGGATATGAACCTACCATTGATTTCTACTAAGGTGAATGGTTGAAGGATGATACATATACTGCAACTTGCTGTTTTTCCAGAAAACGCCACTAGGGAAGAAAGTTTCCATTTCCCCCAAGTTTTCCAGGTGAAAGAACTGCAGCACAGTTGTTCATCACTACTGAAACTCTTCAGCTCTTATATGAAGGATGGTTGAGAGGAGGAAATCCCAGCTAGTAATGACAATTCTTCCAATATTTCCTTTACATCAATGCACTAGACAGCGCTATTATTGAACAGAGTACCACAGAATGAACTACTAATATGCTGCTAAGGGCAATAGCTGTTACTCACATTTAGAAGTCCTGAAGATAGCAGTGCTGAGTAGCACTCGGTAACTTAGACAAGAGATGGAAGTCAAAAATCTTTTAAAGAACAGTTTCCAGTCATTTACATCAGAAATCCAGTGTACTCTGCATCTGAAGATTTCATAATACTTCTGAGTTATCTGTTTTGCAAGAATCTCAGGTTTTGAGATGGGTTTTAATTCTTGGTATAACAAAACCAGAGGGACCTGAAAGATCCTTAGTTTTTCCAATCTGCAGCACTCTCACATGCTGCTACAGCACAGATCGAATGCAAGTTAATATTGACTGTTTACAACATAGCCACCCGGCTAATTTGCATGGAGTGTTTCATTAGGTCTACCTGCAGCAAGCCAGACAACGGACTATGCCATGATCAGGAATATGCCACATGACATGCAGTGAAAAAATATTGCTTATTTCTTCAGCAATAGTACAGATTAGATGAGTTGCAAAATAACTGCAGCCCTAACTGAGACCATCAGAGTAAGGAATTGCCATGTTAATACTACACAACTGTAACCCGTACTTTAGTCAGGAAGTCCAAAGAACTGCAGACATTTGCTCTTGTAACAGGTAACAGATGATCTTTTTGCATGTCAGGGACTCACAGGCAAAATTGATCTAACAGGAATTTCACCTGGTAATGGATTCCCATTTCATTCCTACTCCTACCTCTGTTTTCTCAAACACATTTTTTTACGTTGCAACATCCTGTTTCCAGTTCCTCTACACCCCTCCACCTACAGCCCCACTGTATCATACTTAGCCTTAACCCACCAGTCTGATTGTTCTGACCTCCAACAGCCTGGGGAAAAACCACAAAAGGCAACACAAATACCATTTCCTCTCTATTCTGAGTCTTAACACGAGACCCCATTTTGAGGCTCCATCTATCATAAAAATTAAAAGTTTCCATGTATTGATTGAGTTAAAAGAAGTAGTAGGGAAGAGAGGATGAAAAGAAAGGGATCCTCAGCAATGCTACTGAAAGTAGTAGTCCTCAAGGCAAGTTCCGTGGCTATTTGCATTTATGACTCGCTCCCCTCCCTTTCCGTACACAGATAAACAAAAAGACTGAAGTGTGATTTTCCATTATCTCTTTTTTTTTTTTTTCCTCAGTAAGCAGAATTCAGCTAAATGGAGCATCAATGACAAAGCAACTAACCTTAGTAACTGAAAGCTCTCCCACATCAGTGTCTAAGGTTAACTGGTAAATCAACATATACTTTTCTAACCAGGTATTTTGCTTGCTTAACATACAGTTTGAGAAATTTCATTTCTGTCTCATAGTTTTGATGGCTGTTTATCAGGTTTGGATGAATGTGTTTTAATGTGTTTGTGATTTGTTAGCGGGCAAGTGTTGATAATGAGCACAAAAAGGAAAGGAAGAAAATCCATCTATATAAGACACCCCCAATATTCTATCTTTTTTCAAAAAGTGGTTAGGGGTGAAAGTCACAAACCTACAGCAAACACCGCAATTACCAACATGCTGAGAGGATGCTTGGGACAGTCTGCCCAGAGCAGTCTTTTACAACCTGAAGGGCTGGAAATGCTGTAATGTCAACCTGGGCAGGTGAGTGTTTGTCCTACATGTGTTGCTGAAGCAGAGACTGCTCACTCACATCAAGTACCTTGAAGTGGACTTTGTCAAAGCCCTACTCCACCAACATAGATCAAAACTTCTGCATCACACCAAGAAGTACTCAGCTGTGCAGTTCAGTTGCCCATACCCCTTGAAGTCACTCATCATGTATTCAATTGATGTCTCATGTATTCAATCAATTAATCGATAGCTGATTAATACTTGAGAAATGAAAAATATAACGCAGCACTTCTAGAATTTTGAGTAATCACATCTTCCAGTTCAGAACTCGTTTTGCAATACGTGGACCCCTGATCTGTGTGAAAATTCTGGATGACCTGTTGCACTGTTTTTACTGTTTCATTTGATTCTCCACTGATTTAAAAAAAAAAAAAAAGAAAAGAAAAAAAAAGAAAAAAAATAGCTGGGACTGGAAAGAATAAATTAAGAAAAACCTCAATGTCCTACAGTTATTCTGGAGTTATAGCATAGATTTCTTTAAATGCTTTGATCTTTATATTTTAATAATTACACTCTTCAAAAAATATTTTTAAACAGTGACATAAAGATTTGAAACCATGTGTATAATTTGCCCAGGAATGTCATGTGCATGACTCAGGTGAGCAGTCAAACAAAAAGCAACCAAATTTGAAGCATTCCTCTAATAATGTTTGCCAGATCAAACATTGAAAAAATAGCACAGAGAAAATAAGTTATTCCCAAACATGGTGTATGATGAATACTGCTTCTATAAGCATCTATACGTGTTCTGACCCAACTGCTAAACATTGTAAAGGTTCCTGACTGAACGTCACATCAGGAGTTCCAAAATCTCAGCTGTCAAATTCTGAGAGAAAGACAAGGGAAGGGAAGCGAAGGGAAGAAAATGAATCTATGGAAATGAAGTATACAGCATCAATGAGTCAATAAACACTATTTCACAGAATATCAGTGGATAAAATCTATAAAACTGCATCAGATCAGAGATCAAGAACCAGTGTCTTTAAACTAGAAACATACAGAACCCAATTTGGAAAAATATGACTTTGGCAACCTTAGGGGTAGGAGAGAGAGTCGAGCTGTGAATGTGTAAACCTCAGCATATTAAATGACTATGAGACAAAGATTTAATCCGAATGTTCAGCAAACAGGCAAGATACAAATTGGTATTGCTGTTTAAAATACTATTGTCATCCACCTATCAAAACAGTGCTAGTTCTAAAGTTTTGTTATGACATTTTATTACTTCTAAGTAGTGAGAGCAATGAAAATAGCATGAGAACTCCTGAACCTATAAAATCCCCATCTAATTAACTGCAGAACTGTAAGTACAGAGTTACCCACAGCCTATTGATGGACAAGCATAGCTTTAGGCATGAACTGCAACTCACAAATCCTCTTAGATAAATTCCTCTACAAGCTAGGGAGCTCTGTGGCATAATGCAAACACCAAATTCAGAGCTCTGATTAAATGTCACATAAAAGTTAAGACTAGTTTCTGACATGTATCAAGATATGTATGTCAGCTTTAAAACACAGCTTAGCCTAATTTTCCTCCCATCGTCTCAATTCTTCCCCCTCTGTGACACATCACTGGTTTCAGAAGAGCTTCTTCATTTACATGAGCACATCCGCAGTACATTTAGTCTATTTTCTCCAGTCTGTTCCCTGGGAACGCATGTCAAAATCTGGGATTTTGAGACATGCCTGTAGGGCATTGCACTGCTGACCGACCAGAGAGGCATTCTCTTCAAAGTATGCCAACATTATTCAAAGTCAAAGGGGCGCTAAGGGAGAGGAAAATAGGGTCTAAATTCCTGAAAATAGAGAAATAAGACCCTGTGTAAGGAAGGAAGCATTTTGTTAAGATAGTGTGCTGGGCTCTTAAAGAACAAGGAAGATTCTTGGGGATTACTTTGCTTCAGAGAAATTTCTGACTAATCCTTCTGTTGCCTATTGTACACTCAATGGACTAGTTCTGCCTGAAACGCCCTTTAGCTACCAGCAGTGATGCTTTTCTTTCTGTTTCAAGTAATAGTGTGCTAAAATGTTCAAATTACAGTCTGAAAGTCCATATAAGCATGGCAAACACATACCACCTTCCTTCAAAAGGAAAGGAGAATGCTAAGACAAAGGTCCTCTTACAGCAGCATTAGGAAGTACTCTGGAATCCACTGGGACCATCCTTTATGACTCCAGCAAAAGCAGGCAGAAAAGAGGCGGGCTATCACTTCTCAGTACTAGTTACCCAATGCTGCATTTTACAGAGAAGCAAGAGACCTTCTCTTGTCCCAAAAACTTTCATCAGCTCTGACAAACAGGGAAGTTATTAAGAGGTGATATTTTATTGGTCAAATCCTCTGAAATATATATTTAATTTTATTCCTGTTGATGCCATCAACAGTCAAAACCAAAACCTTGTACCTTAGTGTGTCTCTTTTGATTTCTGTAATAAACATACATTTTCCTTCTTCAGAGTTCATAACTGAATCTGGTGTCTGTATAACTTTTATAAGAAACTACAAAATTCTCCTCCCACAGGCAAATCCAAGGGGCATTCATCTCCACAGCTTGGAAATAAAATGGTAACATGCATGAGCATGGCCTCTCACACTGAGCATCTGTAAAATGTACTTTTCAGTGTTTTCCAATTTTTGTTCAGAAAACACATACTATCTGCTAAGAAGATTCCATCTAGCTCTCTGACACAAAGCCAGAATGATTCTCTGGGAGATGCCAACAGTCAGGTAAGTGGTCCAGTCCTGCTCTGGAGACTTAGCTACATATCAGAACACTATGAATTCCAATGTTTCCTACTTTTACATAGTGTCACATCACTTCCTACATCAGGTTCGAGACCATCTTAAGAACCTGAACGTGCACAAGTCCATCGGACCTGATGAAATCCATCCGCAGGTCCTGAAGAAGCTGGCGAACGAAGCTGCTAAGCTATTGTTCATCATATTTGAAAAATCATGGCAGTCAGGTGAAGTTCCTTACAGTGAGGGTGGTGAAGCACTGGAATGGGTTGCCCAAAGAAGCTGTGAATGCTCCATCCCTGGCAGTGTCCAAGGCCAGGTTGGACATGGTTTAGTGCGAGGTGGTCCTGCCCATGGCAGCGGGGTTGGAACTAGATGATCTTAAGGTCCTTTCCAACCCTAACTATTCTATGATTCTATGACTGGAAGAAGAGTAATATAACCCCCATTTTCAAGAAGAGGAACTACAGACCAGTCAGTCTCACCTCTGTGTCTGGCAAAATCTTGGAGCAGATTTTCCTGGAAAGCATGCTAAGGCACATGAAAAACAATGAGGTGGTTGGTGACAGCCAACACGGTTTTACTAAGGGGAAATCCTGCCTGACCAATTTGGTGGCCTTCTATAATGGGGCTACGGAACTGATGGACAGTGGCAGAGCAGTTGACGTCATCTACCTGGACTTGTGCAAAGCATTCGACACTGTCCCGCACGACATCCTTGTCTCTGAATTGGAGAGACATCAATTTGATAGATGGACCACTCAGTGGATAAAAAACTGGCTCGATGGCTGCACGCAGAGTTGTGGTAAATGGCTCGATGTCCAGTTGGAAACCTGTAACGAGTGGTGTCCCTCAGGGATCGGTGTTGGGACCGGTCCTGTTCAACATCTTTGTCAGTGACATGGACAGTGGGATTGAGTGCACCCTCAGCAAGTTTGCTGACGACACCAAGCTGTGTGGTTCGGTTGATACGCTGGAGGGAAGGGATGCCATCCAGAGGGACCTTGACATGCTTGAGAGGTGGGCCGATGCCAACCTTATGAAGTTTAACCAAGCCAAGTGTAAGGTCCTACACCTGGGTCGGGGCAATCCCAGGCACTGCTACAGGTTGGGCGGAGAAGAGGTTCAGAGCAGCCCTGCAGAAAAGGACTTGGCGGTGTTGGTTGGTGAGAAGCTTCACATGAGCCAGCAGTGTGCGCTTGCAGCCCAGAAAGCCAACCGCATCCTGGGCTGCATCAAAAGAAGCGTGACCAGCAGGTCGAAGGAGGTGATCCTGCCCCTCTACTCTGCTCTTGTGAGACCCCACTTGGAGTACTGCGTACAGTTCTGGTGTCCTCAACATAAAAAGGACATGGAGCTGTTGGAGCAAGTCCAGAAGAGGCCATGACGATGATAAGAGGGCTGGAGCACCTCCCGTACGAAGGCAACCTGAGTAACTTGGGGCTGTTCAGCCTGGAGGAGAGAAGGCTGCATGGAGACCTCATAGCAGCCTTCCAGTGTCTGAAGGGGGCCTACAAGGATGCTGGGGAGGGACTCTTCATCAGGGACGGTAGTGGTAGGACAAGTGGTAATGGGTTCAAACTTAAACAGGGGAAGTTTAGATTAGATATAAGGAAGAAGTTCTTCACTGTGAGGGTGCTGAGGCACCGGAATGGGCTGCCCAAGGAAGCTGTGAATGCTCCATCCCTGGCGGTGTTCAAGGCCAGGTTGGACAGAGCCTTGGGCGACATGTGTGAGGTGTCCCTGCCCATGGCAGCGGGGTTGGAACTAGATGATGCTAAGGTCCTTTCCAACCCTAATTATTCTATGATTCTATGATTTCTAGCTGAAAAATAGCTAGAACTGGCTCAAGGCTGGAAACTCAGCAAGTACTGAAACACCATCCCAAATGAAGGTGTGTACAGCTGTGTAAACATTGTGGACGCAAACAGAAACTATCTTGAGTTAAAAAGGAAAAAATAGCTTCAGTAATGTAAATACGGACCTATACTGTGTGTGCACTCCCATCTCTACTGACAAGAAACCACTACAGAAAACTTCTCTAGGTATGTGGTAACAGAAGTGCCCGTGGAGAGGAAAATGAAAAGCAAAATGAGTGCTTCCACCACTCATCCAAGGACCAGAAAAAATGTAAGTACACACATTTGATTCTTGCTATAGAGATTGCATAGAGGGTTTTGAAGCTCTTCTAGGTCTTGGTGCTAGAAGAGCTTATCTTGTGGTTCAGTGATCTGCCACAAGATATAGATTTCCTTTATTATGCTGTGCCTTCTACATTTTGCCTGTAAATTCAGTAAGATGTCAGAGATAAAAATCACTGCTGAGGGGAACAAGGTATTGCTCAAGCACAGTTCAAGTAGAAAACAGAACAGTAAGAATTTTTTTTTTTTTTTTTAAACCTGGAAGGCCACTCTTCCCCCCTCCCTTTTTTTTTTTTTTTAATTGCTTTCAAATACAAAAGCTCATCCTAGAACACAGCAATCCTGGGATCAGCAGTAGGCAGTATCATACTTACCAGAAAGTTAGATCACAGAGTGCTCTGGTGCGCTGAAAAACTCTCTGACAATAGTAAATCCAGCCAGACACGTTTCTTGCACTGCACCAGTTGAAAAGTTGGAACCAAATAGCCTCCTGTATTTCATGCAGGTAAATATTCATCTACTGAGTCTAGGAACCCCCTCCAACTGCTCATTAGCTTCTCCAGTTAAACTTTCAATGATCTTTTGATCTCCACATGATTTCACCTTGTGAAAAGCCTGGAAAATATCAAATAAGGAGCTCTGCCTGATTTTGCAGAAGGCACAGAACAGCTTCCAGAAGCACGGGCTGGTTTCCTTGCCTATTCGCTGCACTGGAGAGTAGCAACACAACCCAAAATTTCAGCCTCTCTCAGCTGACGCAGCAACCCTTTCACTTGGTCCAACTCTCACACCACTTGTACCACCATCACCTTTGCCAGAACATTGGCTCTTGCCAGCATGAGCAGGCAGATCATCACCAAATCCCTGCCCGTCACCTCATTCTGAGCTTCTCTGATTCCCATACTCTCTACTGTCCAAGGCCACGAAAAGAGATCCTAGATGCCAGACCAGCCTCTCAGTGGGTAAATCTTCTCTGTCTTACATCTCACTATAGAAACCCTTCTGTAGCACTGCACTCAATAAAACAGGTCGCAAGGCTGGCCTGCTATTAAGATTTTATAGTGCTACTATTAACAATAAACCACTTTGTGCACAAGGAATAGACACACCAGAGTACGAACATTTGAAGCATGAGGTTTCTGTAAACCCTAGTCCCAAAGCAAATGCCCAATCCCACAACCAAAAGATTAATTAGCTCTGTTTACAGCAAATATTTTATTTAGAACACTGTTTGCCTGAAGTTTTTCTGATGACTAAAAGAGCCTAAAAGTAGATTAAAACACAAGCTATTCTAAACCTTCCCTGGCGTAGCTTGAGCCCATTTCCTTTTGTCCAACCCTTGTTCCTTGGGAGCAGAGACCAGCCCCCTCCTGGCTCCATCCTCCTGTCAGGCAGTTGCAGAGAGCGAGAAGGTCCCCCCTGAGCCTTCTCTTCTCCAGATTAAACCCCCCCAGGTCCCTCAGCCGTTCCTCATCACACTTGTGCTCCAGGCCCTGCACCAGCTCCGGGGCCCTTCTCTGGCCCCGCTCCAGCCCCTCAATGTCCCTCTTGCAGTGAGGGGCCCAGAACTGACACAGGATTCGAGGTGCAGCCTCACCAGTGCCCAGCGCAAGGGGACAGTCACTGCCCTGGCCCTGCTGCCACACTGGTGCTGATACTGGCCAGGATGCTGGTGGCTTCTTGGCTGCCTGGGCACAAGCTGCTCATGTTCAGCTCCGTCAATCAGCACCCCCAGGTCCTTTCCCATGAGCAGTTTCCAGCCTCTGCCCCAAGCCTGGAGCGTTGCAGGGGGTTGTTGTGGCCCAAATGCAGGACCCGGCACTTTGCCTTGTTGAACCTCATCCCACTGGCCACAGCACATTGATCCAGCCTGTCCAGATCCCTCCGCAGAGCTTCCTAACCTCCAGCAGATCAATACTCCCATCCAGCTTGGTGTGGACCGCAAATTTACTGAGGATGCCCTTGATCCCGTCACCCAGATCACCAATGAAGATATTAAACAACACTGGCCCTAAAACTGAGCCCTGAGGGACACCACTAGTGACTGGTCACCAACTAGGTGTGACACCATTTACCACCACTGTTTGGGCTCAGCCACCCAGCCAGATTTCAACCCAGCGAAATATTCATCCCACTGCACTTCAGAATACAAAACATATATACCTGGCTAAGTTAACAGACTGAAACTCACTCCGGAAGTTTCTCCAGGTAGGAAGTACTATTATTAACTATAGAATCCACTAATTAAAAATGGAGCGTGTATATGAAGGCCATGTAATCCAACAGTAGTACATGCCCTTGAATACCTGCCCCACTGCTCTTTTCCCTGTGGTGTAAGCGTACCTTGTTAACATTTATGCTACTCCTATATGTACATACAATCAACGGAAGAAGAATGTGACTATTCATCATGATGCATATTTTTCAGATCTCTGACATGGAATTTATAAGCTTGAAAGAAAATGCAGTTTTCAAACTGCTAAAGTCACATTGAAATATTTACATAACTTCACAAACAGACCATATCATATTAAAACATTAATATGCAGATGCATTCTTTAAATTCATATATGCAGCCAGCGCTCTGGCAATTATTTAGTGATACAAGATTTCTGTTTTCCATGAATTGCTGTGAAATGTTCTACATGAAAGAATAACATGCCTAATTTTGCTCTGAAGATGAATGATTTGTCATGCAGAAATGTTCATTAGATTTAACCATTACTAAAAAACAGGGTAATAAATCATCACTTTGCATCAAATGAAGAAGCAGCACCTTGCTTAGTTTGGTTGTTCACTCATAATAATGATAAATGGACATTCCAGGACAGGTGAATTTTAACAAGCATCCAATACTTTCAGATTAATTAGGTTTTGTTCTTTCTTACTCTATGAATGAAAGGCTAGAGATTACAGTAACACAGCATATACAAGTATTCACTGTTGCATTAAAAAGCTGTCTGTTCTCACAAGGAGTCCTGCTGAAGTCACTGGGATTTCACAAAAGTGCTGGTAGGACAACATGGCTGAGCAGTTCAGAATAGTCACTGCGCCTCCCTTTGAGTTTGTACAGCTCTGCCAGCAATTCTCCATACAGGGAAATATGGACACACAGAGCACATAGAGAACACAAATGCATCTAATATGTCGGAGCAGACTAATCTGTACAGCCAGATTAGCCCTGAGAGAAACCTGTGTTTCAGCTTACCTGCGCGGCCTGCCTCCACACATTCTGTGAAATCAAATGTGAGTAAACATTTCACCCAGCACCATCATAGAGAGTATCATCAGCACTGTACAACAGCAGCAGCTAAGAAAGTGTAAGTATTTTCAACATACAGTTTTTCTACCTTCCAACAAGGGCTTTCTGATCCAGACATCAGCTGCTGCTAACTGATAGCAGAGATGTCATACTCATCAGAAATCATGAATCCAGACTCTTATGCATTCTGTTTACACACATGTATTGGTCCTGTTACAGAAACATAAAAGACTATTATTTCCCTTTTCAAAAAACATCTCCATCTAAACATCACCATAAACTTTCAGCAGATCTACTTTATTTCATAACTTGTTTCCAAATGGAGTGGGGAGAGTCCAAGGTCTCCCATATGCTCCATAGAACCTTCTAGAGTATTACTGAGTTAAAACTGACACCAGAACCCACTATCAAAAAACCACTGTTTGCATGCCCTGGAAGAAAAACTGTGGAATTCCTAATGCCGTGAGCCTCTTAAGTAATGATTCAAACCGTAGTATTTAAAGATTGGCCTTTAGCCAAAGCGTTCTATATTCATCCCTCCATATCCATGCATAATGGTTCTTTTAAGAAGCGCAGCAAAACTGAAACCTTTAGTGGCTTGCAACTAGATCAGTCTAGGAATGTGGGTTTTGCTTCAATGAAACACACGTGTCAAAAGCAGCTGAGACCTTGTTACCAAATTTCAAGCATCTGCTCCAAAGCAGACAGAGCTAAAGGTTTTCAGAAAGACAAGAAAATTAATACAGAAAAAAAATATTTTATTCCATGAAAACAAATTGTACCATCTTTTATGAGTCTTTCCCCAAGAAACAAAAAATCATCCTGAAACACACATATGGGTTTTTTCACTATGATAGACTAAATTCTGTTTTCTATGCAAGTGAAACCAGAAAATTTTCATTTTACTCCTAGTGTGCAATGACCTTTGACCAGGATTCCTGATCATTGCAACACATACTACTTAAATAACAAAATGGAATGTCACTTAACCTTATCAAACAAGCCCCGCTGAGCTATGTTTTAAAAGATGCATCTGACCAGCCTGGATAAAACATGGAAGGGGCCCAGCACTGGTATGGTAATTGAATTATTTGCTTTGTTTGAGCTTTACTGAAGAAACTGGAATCTAACACTTCTTTCTATCTACCAGGCGATCTGTCAGCACAGGAAGAGCAGAGTCAAACTACTGGCTTTGCTGACAAAATGTTCTGTGTATTAGTAGCAAGGAAGAAAAACTAATATCATGCCAACAAACGTCCTGACTTGAAATCACCAGTCAACGAAAAGACTATCCTGGAATACTAATTATCCAACAGAAGAACAGAGATTGTCCTATTAAATACAGTGCTATATACTGAACAAATGTGAACAGAGCTAATTTAGGACTATGCCAAAGCAGCACACAAGCAAAATCCCCCAGGCACTAGTGAAGATTAACATGGTCAGCAGAGTCAGAAAATGTCCCAAACAGAAATGAAATGGAAGAGAAAGAGAAATAGATAAGTTATTAAAGAACACTGATGAGGAATGCGTTGTCCTGGACCATAAGGAAAAATCCTGTTAAGCTTCACTTGTAATGAGAATGTGTTTAATCACTTATACAGATATATAATTACCACCTATTCCAGAACACTGCCTAGAGAAAAACATGGTGGAAACAGGCCAGATGCTGAAGTTCCTGGAAAGCACTGCATAGCTTCTATTGCACACACAATATAAATACTAAATAAATACATAAAGAGAGAGCAGGTCAGACACCATTTACAGAATTTGCTTTTGAAATTAATTTCATACATGTATTTCAAGGAGTTTATAAAATTTACTTAATTTCAATATTCAAAAATAATGCGCAAACAAGTGGACATGCAAAAGATTGAGTGCCGTAGGAACTCTGCCTTACAAAACTAGTGCCAGGGAACTCCACCACCTACAGTCTCACTGCTGTAGTACCCTCATGTTCCCTTTTTGTACATACACTGCGTGATCCACACTGGATGCCTAAAAATGCAGAGTAACAACCCTGACAGGTTGGACAGAGTTTCATGGTTCAGAGCTACACATGCAGAAATCAGGACAATGAGAGTCATTCCCACAATGGTTTAACAAGGTTCAGTGGCTTCCTCACACAGAGGGTGTCTTTCCCTCTCCTTCAGCTAGGGCTCTATCAATAGTATGCACACATGTGTATATGAGCAATGATAATTACCTATACTTTATAATGAAGACTATTAAATGAGAATTGTGACTTCAGAAAAGTAATATTGCTTTGCTAATTAAGCATACAAAAGGCTTTGAGATTTCTTCTGAAGGGAATGCTGAGAAATTAAGCCCATGCTGTTGACACTGCAGTATTTAAAACTGCTGCTGGTCTTAACCAAGGACATGTAAGTTTATTTTATCTATGTAATTATTACAAAGGTAAAATATCAACCTGAGATCCTGCCCTTATGCAAGACAACTACATTATAAATAGGACATTTATGCCAGCCTAGATATTTCAGGGCACTTTTCTAACCCCAATTATCTATAACAAAGTAGTTTCAGAAAAAATCAGGATCAAGGGCATTGGACTGTCCCTTAATGATGAGAAATTATGAGAAATTTCACAAATTAGGGAATTCTAGGGAACGGATTTACCGGAGAGTTCTTCTGTATAATAAGGGCTAGAGCTTTCCTCCTCTAATTCCCTTCCACCCATAAATAAAAACCTTCCACCCAAACTCAACAAGGCTTTAAGCCTAATAACAGCTTAACTGGGACTTTCACTAAAACTACAGGATATCTGCAAGTCAACAAGTTGAGTGGAAAGAGGATCAATAAGCATTTCTACCCTGATGCCTCCCAATGCTGTCAGTTTAGCACCTCAAGCATGGACATGGGCTGACTATTCAGACCTTGTCTGCATTAACCTTCCTGGCACTCCCTCATGTTTGCTCTGTCATAAAACCAGAAAAATGTCCTGAAAAATCTCAGGGAGTGTTTCACCAGCCCACAGAAGCTGCAGTGCAGGAGACAGGGCTCTCGGAACAAACCCCCTCGGCCACCACAGGCAGAACTCTTACCAGCAGCGTTCTCCTCAGATGAATACAGATGGATTTCCACATAAAGCCCCTCAATGCAACCTTCTTCTTTTATGAAGACATGTTCCAGAACAGAGTAATAAGTCACATCCTGGGTATGATCAGAAGACACTATTTTCAACAAGGACATTAATAAGCACATTTTACATCAAGACAGTCTTTTCTAAAAAAAACCAAGGCACACATCGCTCCTCCTCCCCAAATAAGAATATCCTTTTAGTATTTCACCTCTGCATTTTACATTCACACTGACACAGAAGAATCTGAAAGTCACAGAAACCTACAGCTTCCAACATCCCAAAACAAAACAAGCTTTTGAGATACCTCAGTATATTAGGGCTAAGGAAAGGCAGCAAGAAGTAAAGAATCTCATGCACTTGTCAGTTAATATAGCATCAAAGTTGTCTATTTCTTCACATACAGGAACTATAGAAATGGGAAAAGGCATTTTGCTAACCTCAATTAAGCCAGTGTGAATCTGACAGCACAGATACTTGTGATTTACAACAATGTAAGTGCTATCAATAAGTGATAAACAGGATTTATTCTTGGTATGCTCAGATAATTTCCCAAATGTCAGCTAATAAAAGTATATGTATTCCTGAAGCTTCCATTACTAATGTTTCACTGTACTTTACATGAATTAGATTAAAAGCTTCTCCTTCAAGCCTTTTCTGAGTAAATGCTTTCTTTCCTTCCATCACAAGAAGTAACAGATGGAAAAAATCCAGAGCATGTTTTCAGAGCCTAAGTTTTCAAGTACAAAAAACCCCACCCCCAAACAAATAAAAAACCCAACCACCTCACTAGACTATTCTTGTATTCCCTCTGCAGCTTTTGTTGTACATTCAATTTAGAGTGGTTATAAACTAGATAAATCCAAAGGAAAAAATGCAAAACAAACCATGCAAACCCTGCAAGTTCAATTCAAAGCTCTCCACTCAGGTGTCTGTTCCACACCGCTATGACAGCTGGCAGCACTAATACTACTTTTTGCTCCCATTTGCTGTGGTGTCCTGTCCTCCAGCACACACACACACGCTCGCACCCCTGGGAGCAGGCAGCTCATTTGGGCAAATCAGCAATATGTGGATACATTTCTAGAACCTTGAGCCTGCTGAGTACAAACCAGAAAAATGGATTACTCTGATGTCAATAGCTGCATTTGCATGAAAGAATTTTTGATTGTAGTGACAACTATTAAGTCAGGATCCATGGAGCAGAGCAAAGTAATGGATTAGTCACCACAGCTTCAATTAATGGTTTTGGTTCCCAGTGGCAAATCAATGTCCATCAACAATAACTTTCTTGTCAAAAGCAGGCAGGCAACACCACCATCTACAGCACTTAATTTACAGATTTTGTAAAATCTTGGAAGCAAGAATTGACAGAAAGATCTGATTTTACCTCAGGACAACATATAAATTTTACTGGGCCCTCCTGCTCTGTCTTGAAAGGCTTTGGCTAGAAGGGTAGCATAATTCAGTATTGCTAAGTGCAGAAATAAGCTTTGGGTAATAATTATCTTAAGTCATGTTTACAAGCACTAAAATAAACAAATCAGCTTCCTCTTTGATTTGGACTAACGTCTACTAAATAATTTTTATACAGTAAAACTAGGATACACATAGCCTTAAAAAAAAAAGGTTTGAATGAAAGAAGCATTGCGCACAGTACATTTCTATTCGTATGAAGTCCCCTCTGAACTCAGTGGGACACTTGCCTAAAAGATACACAGGAAAAATAAATTTTTTCTGTGTTCTGGTGATCAAATTTCTTTTCTTAGAATTATTTTTTTTTTTCCTATTCTTTCCTGGTTAGCACCACTAGTGTACAGCTTTGTGCTCCCATCTTTCCAGTTCAACCTTTATAATCTCTTGGATCCTTCATACAACCTTTTTTCCTGTTTTCATAATGGTGAGGAGATGTGCCTTAGGCAGTCATAACTTCCAGGTTGAAAGTTTACCAGTAGAGAAATGCTTGAGCTGGCAAGACCAAGCCACATCTATCATTAGATATATCCTTCAGCAGCCTTTTGAAATGGAGAGGGTGTGAGCCCCTGAGACCACACTGCATCCTGCCTAACAGGACCTGTGCTTGGGCACAGGCCTCGGAGGTGCATGTGGCATCTGCAGCCAGCTGTGTTGCAATGCCAGTCCACTGCATAAAGCACACCATGTTTTATGAGGTGCTCTCATTCTAAAGCAATTAATTGTTTGGGGTATTTTTGGTTTGGTGGTTTTTTTTTTTGGGGGGGGGGGGAGGGTTGGGTGTATGTGTGGTCTTATTCATTTATTTAGTTAGTTTTAATCTCCAGTGGCCCATGCACAGTAAGAGCAATGCATTGCTGATTGAACAAAATAACGATCCCTGAGTTAGAAAACTTCTTCTCGTTGCTCAGTCCCTTCCTTAGACTTGGCTTAAAACCATCGTGTACCTCCAAAGTACAACAAGAGGAACAAACCCTAATCTGTTTGGCCTTATTCTGTTTGCCAAAATAATTTACTCCAACAGACTGAGCAGATCACGTCATCACCGACTGCAGTGACAGACCAGGACACAGACTGCACAGAGCCCTGAAGGATGGTGCTTGTTGATCTTTGTAAAATCCACACAAAATTCCTTGACTAATCTTTCCACGGTAGCTTTCAGTGATGTCATGCATAATGAGCAGCAGCTACCCAAGTGCCTAATTGATGTTTTTCCAAAATGTTTCCTGCTATTTACACCTGTTTCCTTTCTTGTTTTAGCCCATTACTGTTCATTGTGTCTGCACCGTGTATTGCGAATAATCTCATTTTACTATTGCCTCTCAGATACGCCCTGGGCTATTGTCATACTGTGCACTCACTTTTCCTCTGGACTGTACTAATTCTGTTCTCTTGATAATACTGTCTGACTCACAATACATTGCTTAGGTGCATTTCATTTCTCTGTACCTTTTCAACCAAATGGTTCTTACAGTACCTCATTTCAATCCTCTTCAACAGCTCTCTACTCCAAACACTGCAATCTTAACTATAAAGTGCAGTACATTAATCCTGAAGGAATACCACCTGTGCTAGAAAAGCTCACACAGCACAGGCAGAATCCCTACAATTCATGGATGACTTCAGTTTGCTTCTCTGCGATGATCAACATTATTATTGAAAACAATGAACTGCTTAAGAGATGAGAAAGACAAATTGATAACAAGCTACTTTGCTACATAACAGTGTCATGGTTCAGGTCCTGAGTCTGCAACCTCCACATGATGCGTGCAAAGTCAGGCTCAGGTCTGGAACTTTTGTTAAAAGTACTTTGAGAGTAAACATGAAATAAATAAGGGGCTTCTAGGGAAAATGTTTTTTGATCTATGCATATTAAATAAGATCGAAGGATTTGCCTCCATTCTTTTCTGTTCAGTGCTTAAATTTGGTTTATAATGTACTTAAGATTTGAGCACATATCTAAAGCTAAGCATGTGCTTAAATATACTGCTTAGTCAGACCACAGGGAACTATGCCTACTTGTATTAGAAATCATCCATTAGTCTGAGTCAGTACGCATTATACTAAGACTATACAACTGCAGAACAGGACAGTGTTTCAGTTCCCTTTGCAATAAGAGAAATGACAGAAGATAAAAATATATATATATCAGGAAGTACAAGAAGATAATAAGAAATTTCATAAGTACTAGTGTCATCTTTAAGTCTCCTAAAAAAAAGTTGTCTACTTGGGTTTTTTAAATTGCTTTCCTATTGCAAGACAATCAGTAGCGACTGCTCCAATAACTCATTTCTCAATCTCTCTAGCAAGCATTTTCTAATTAACGAGAAATACATCATCATCAGGACTAAAATTATCATTTACCAACTGGTGAAACATGCTAAATAGGAACTGCCCACAGGAGTTCCATATTCATAGAGTTTAAATGGTGTGGAAAAACATTTTAGAACAGATCTAAAACAGACTTTAAAAAAATGATTTATTCCATAAAATAAAATGCCAAGAAGGCAATTATTGGACCACTATGTTTGCAAATTTGATCCTATAGCTCTTAACAAAATCTGGAAGATTTGCCTCTCAGAAAACAGCACTCCTATTGTTACTCAAAAATGTGCTCAGAAAAGAAGAAAATTGTGCAAATGGAATACTTTTATTAATCACAGAATCCCAAACTGGTTTGTGTTGGAAGAGAACTTAAAGCTCATCTAGTTCCAACCCCCTGCCCCGGGCAGGGACACCTTCCACTAGAGCAGGTTGCTCCAAGCCCCTGTGTCCAACCTGGCCTTGAACACTGCCAGGGATGGGGCAGTCACAGCTTCTCTGGGAAAAGTCTGTGCCAGCGCCTCAGCACCCTCACAGGGAAGAACTTCTTCCTTATATCTAACCTGAACTTCTCCTGTTTCAGTTTAAACCCATGACCCATTGTCCCATCGCTCCAGTCCCTGATGAAGAGTCCCTCTCCAGCCCCCTTCAGACACTGGAAGCTGCTCTTGAGGTCTCCACGCAGCTTCTCTTCTCCAAGCTGAACAGCCCCAACTTCCTCTTTAAAACATCAGACTACCAAAGATGTATTCTTTTCCCCTTTCCCCACATGGGAATACACTACTGAAACATTTTTCTAAACATCTGAAAAACAATTTTGACCTGCGGGAACAGAGACTTCAGCCATTAAACCAGAGACAAGCAAGTGTGGCCGCACAGAAACACACAGACCTTCTCAGAAAGAAGACCCGGAGAGCGGAATGGCCCAGCCTAGTCTTAGTATGAACCTGAACAATGGAGGTGGCCAAGTGGCGCCACCCTCTGCCATGAACCTGGAAATGTTAATTTTCCAGCTGTAATTGAAAGTTGCATTATTCTTACCCTATCTATCACCTTCAACAGTCCACAGTGCTGACCTCCAGGTTACCATCCATGCAAGTAAGATCCTTTCTAACATGTCACCCATGATGTTTCAATCAATCATTCACATCCACAAAATTTATATTCCAAAAGTAACAGTATTCCTAGAATTCCTAAAGTAACAGTAATTCAGATGGTGACAGACTTTTAATTAAAATCACTAGATTTTAATCTAATGAAGCTAAAGCTTCAGCTTTTAGCTGCTTCACTCTTTCTACTATCAAGACGTATTGGAGCGCAACAGTTTGCTAAGATAAAGTTAAAATAGCCTGGAGCCAGCTCTGAGAGCTGAACATTGCCCACATCTCTCCAGGTACGTGCATATATAGCTAATTAGGGAAATAGGAAGCATTTCTGTCAAGTTTTGGCCTTGGTTTTAAGGACATTTTTAAAGTTCAGTAACCGCTGAATAACCAACAAAAACTCAGAACAAGCCACTGTCTGATCTACATCCTGGAAGATGAACCTCTAGACCAGATCTGGAAATAATGAAGGAATATTGAGCAGAAGGGGAAACTGGCAAGTATGGAAAGCTTGAAGAGAGGCTGCAGTTGGCTCTTGGCCAAAGTTGTCACAGGTACCAACACAACCCAGCTCTAGACTTTCTTCTGGAAGGGTGTGAACTCTCACACTTAACTGGAAGCATCATCTCAGTTGGAGGGTGGGATAAGAAGGACACCTGCCTGTCTTCGTATGGGAGGTGCTCCACCCCCTGATCATCCTTGTGGCCTCCTCTGGGCTTGCTCCAACAGCTCCATGTCCTTCTTACGTTGAGGACACCAGAACTGGACACAGTGGTCCAACTGGGGTCTCAAGAGAGCAGAGTAGAGGGGCAGGATACAGAAGACCCAATATTTCACTGATGGAAATAAATGCATGAGTAGGAATGTGCCCATATATATAATCATGCACACCCACACATACTGAGATGGTATGTGAAGATATACCAGCTCTTGAACATGACTGTGTTTCTATATCGTCATCAGAATCCATTTTGTCACCAGCATTGATGTTAATCAATCAAAGCAAGTCAAGGTCAGACCACATAACCTAGAAGGTCTCTTTTGACCTTAAGAAAAGGAGGTTAAGAAAAAAACCAAAATCTATGAATGTCAGCTTTCTGTATTTAAAACTAAATTGAAGGTGGTTTTGTCTGCTCTTCCTCTCTCTCCTTCTCTTTCCTGTTTCAGACAGAATGAGCTGAAATGGTATAAGCATGTCTACGCTGCTATGTAAAGAAATGCATTCAGTCTGGACTTTAAAAAAATAACTCCATTATTCAAGGAACAAAACCCTCTGCTCTGATAGAAGACATAAACCTGCTCTGTGGCACATAAAAAGAATTTTCTGCAATATCCACCATGTCTCTCACTGTGAGATCTTATTGGAAGAGTTCTGTTGAACTATTTCAATCTTGTATCATAGCAATCAAAATACAGTAAAACTGAGAGGCTACATTCTATGGCAGGAACACACGAATAGTCTGAAGAAAATTTCAGTAAATAACTTCCTCCATCTCCTGTGCTATGGAGAAAATCAAGAATACCCAAGACAACACTTGACAGATGTTTCTTAACACTCCCTTGAGGAAAGCTCTCTAAGGATGTCCTACCACATACCTAAGTGCCTGCTTCTACTGCTCCACTATTTTTGCAGTGGAAAAGTTTTAGTTTTTTAAGTAACTGCATTATATCTTCTTTCCTACAATTAAAGCCAATTACCTCTTGTTCTACCCTCAGAGAATACAGAAAACAAATGACATCACAATCTTCTTTACAGCATCTTTTACTAGATATTTGTTACTGTGGTCTCCTTTATCTGCCTTTTATTCCTAAAGCAAAATAATCTAATTTCCACAACCTTCCCCCAGACGTTACACCTGCTGAACTCCTCACTGTTCTATTTTTCCGCTTCATATTTCTTCCATTTTTGTATGTCTGTCTTACTGGGTGAAGCTCAGGATTGCACCCATGTTCTAGCTGAAGGCTCAAAAATCCCAGGACAGACAAAGCAGTCTTCTCCCTCACGTCAGATACAAAACTCCAGTTAAGACATCCCAAATTAGATGCTTTTTTTCTTTTTGGTAACAGTACTGCATTTTTGCCACGTATTCCATATGTTCAGTTTACAATATGCTACAACTATCAGATTTGGTTCTGCTGAACAGCTGCCAGGCCAAATTTTCTCTATTATCTGTGGGTTTCCTTCCTTGCATTTACCTGTTTGACGCCTGAGTCCAGCTCTCCACCTTGAGCTCATTTTGAGTTAAATAGTATAAAAAAAATTGCTGGTGACGGAAGACAGTTTCATAAGTTTTACGGTTTCATTTGGGGAAAACATGTCAGCAGAGACAACAGCATGTGGAAGTGCTTAGGAAGAACAAATGTCTGATCAGAGTGGCAGAATTAGTGGGGTGGAAAAGACACAGAAGTAAGCTACATAAACAGGTATGTCAGCAGAACACAGGTTAAGATGCAGAAGATATTAAACAAGGTTCTATTTGGTGTAGGGTCAAAGGAGAACATGGCAAAGGACTCATGGGATCTCCTAATCCAGCTAAACAGTGGGGACCAAGTTTATGGAGCTCAACTAAAGGGCCAGTGGCAACACTGGCGAGGAAAATGGCAGATCTGAACAAGGAGCAGTCCTTATAAGCACAGGATATGAAATAAGAGTATTTTTGTTGTAAAAAAAATTGGGTCACTGAATACATAGGTAGAAGGAAAGGATCAAAGGTGCAGGAGTAAAGAAACTGAGATAATACACATAAAAGCAGCCCAATAACCCATTACAGCTGCTCAGAGGGTTCAAGGGTGCCCACCACCCAGCAGGGAGGGAATCCAGCACAGGTCTGAGCAGCCACCCCAGACACAGCTTATGGTCAGTCAGGCACATGGTGATTACAAGGCCAGTCCATCGCCACTGGTGTTTTACTTTTGCAAGGTGCTTACAGTTGGAGTGATGTAAAATAAAACTGTAAAAGGTATCTGGACTTAGATAAAGAACTCCTGTAATGAAACGAATAGGAACCTCCATAGCTGAGAATACTTCTGACTTGTAAGGTTTGCTAAGAAACACTTTACAGAACAGACCAGTGCTCCATAAACCGGCTTTTTATTGTGGCTATACTGCAGGACAACTGGAGAACAGAATTTGGAAACAACAAGGGGCTCTTAAGGGCATTGCAACTGTTATGCAAAAGAAAAACTGTAAATGGATTTCCTTGCTGCAGTACACATTTAGTAGCAGAGATGTGTACTGAGGTAGAAAACTATTTGTCTCTGACTGCAAGAGCTCTGTATTATTTTTCTCCAGGGTGAGAGAAATTTATGCCAGGGTGGTGACCTTCTGCATATAGCCTAAAAAAAAGCACTTTCTATAGAAACAGACTATATCAGTCTAGAAAAATCTTAGCCAGTTACCCATATTATCGATCTCATAAAGGACAATAAGAAATTGATTACTGTTTAGAAAGACTCAAAATTCATTCATCAGACATGTATGCATGTATAGATGACTCTCTACAGACATTCACATACTCATTCACAGCATACACACTTTTAAAATGAATATTACAATTTCTACTTTTCAGCTTAATTTCTCAACACGGACATATTTGCTCTTGTGACTATACCCAGACAGAAAAGATCTTCTTTTGCACAAGAATTTACAGGAGGTGGCAAGCAAAAAATCTGCTGTTGAAATCTTAACCATCACCTCAAATGACACATAAAATTTGCTTCCTTTTGCAGAACTGATTTAGTCTGTTAATCATCATTATATTATAAGCCCTTATTAGGTCTTGGCAGTGCACATGGTCTATCTTTAGCCCAAGCCATTGTGCCAGCTCTTTGTGAAAGAAAAGTCTCTAAAAGTTGATCCTGTTTCTGTAAATGCACTTCAGTGCACACAAATAAAGTAGAACGTCTTGTATAACCACTGTCTTGAGGTTCCCAATGAGCTTCTAGATGTCATGTATTATAACACAAACTTAATACAGTACAAGAAATAAATACCACTTTATCTTACAGCCAGTTTACCCTGTATACTACCATCCTGCTAGACATGGCAAGCCAGCAGGGTGTGGTGCAGTTGGTATTTAATGGAAGACCTCTGAAGCACTGCTTCCCTCAGAAACACAGTGCTTAGATACTGAGGGTTTCAAGACTTCATTTTGCCCCTGTGAAAGATAAGAGTGAACACAAACTTTTTTCCATCAAGTGGAGTGTAAAAATGATACCAGGCACCTTCTCAGGGTCTTCTATTCATTGGAGTTTGGTCTGAATGAAATGCTTCCAGTAGCAGACACGCCCCAGCAGCATACTGAAGCGACAATCTCTGGATATGAATGTGAGCCTAAGCATGGCTCCCTCTACAGCGCCTGGCATCTATTATTACCGTATCCTGCCAAATTCTCTCTTGGTTAGTTAAGTTTCCATTTCCAAACATTCTCTCCACTGCCCCCTCACTGGACAGCACTCTGCTCCCCATCGCAGAGAGCTGTGTAATGTCCTCGGATTTCTAGACAGTTCCTGTATCTCATTCCAGAATTAGCCACACCAAACACTGGGCTACAGTAAAACTAGGAATTACAGAAATGTGAAATATTACTATTCTGTAGGATTACAGGTTTGGAAGGTGGAGTGAAAAAAATGCAGCCACATTTGAGTGGCGTATCATAGACTAAATAAACCAAGATTAAACACAGTACAATAGATATTGAAGCTGCATAATCTGCATGTATCTGCACCTAAGCACAGGATGTGCCACGTTTCTTTTGCTCACTGCAGAGAAGAGTCAGACAGTCCCTTGAGAAGTAAATTTGATGTATAATTCGGTTATAGTAAAGGGATTAATAGGGGCACCCCTTACTGATCATTAAATCCAATTTATCACAGCAGATACAGATCTATAAAAGAGTCAGTTTTCCAAGTCAAATATAAGCAAACATAAGCAAAATTCCCATCTTGTAAGGACAGAGTACATTTTTCTAGGCATTGAAAGGGCCCCAGATCAATCAAATTGCCAAAGCAGGTGAATCGAGTTACAATTGACTCTAATCACTACTCCTTTACCCTGCTAAATATTTCACCTGCATCCAAGTCAGCCTCAAACTAAATGCAAACTTTTTTCTTCGTGTGAAAAACACCTCATCCCAAAATCACAGAAAATCACTTCCATTCAGAGGGCTACAATAGGCAGGAAAAGCGCAGTCAGTACACGTGAAAGAAAAGCCTGACAACAGCCGTACAGCAAGGTCTGAGTCAAATGGTCACAGAGAGCATGACCATAACCACAACCACGCTGCTTTTGGAAGCGGGTGATGGAAATGCCACTGAAGGGTAGGTGCTCCCCCATGTAAGCAGGCAGCCTCAGTCACCTGACACCAAAGGAGTTGGAGTTCAGCACTGACTGGGTAAAGAGAAATGCAACTCCTTACGTTTTAGCTCAGTGAAAACCAGTCCTGCTTTCTTTTCCCTTCACCGCCTGTCACTTTGCTATGTTATCACCCATGATATTACAAAGCAGAGAAAGAGCTAAATTCTCAAAGCCAATTGCTAAATTTAGCTACTTCTTTTAACATGCCACATGCTCTCAGAGAGAGAAAAGTTTATAGTGGTGACAGGTGGAAATAACTAGAACAAACAGTAAATAAAGCCAGCAGCAGGCACAGTTCTCCATCTTGACTTTGCTGCCAAAACCAGCTGCATCTACCAGGAGGAAATGCCAAACCACCCCCATTCTGCCAATGTCTTTCATCTGCTTGGGCAGCCTCCAGCTCTTACCTGCCAACAAGGAAAGAGGATAAATAGCACTGCTACACACACGGCAATGATGTCTGTCAAAGAGGCTGGCGCATAAGGAAAGAGCAGAGACCTTGGCCAGTCCATGCAGGGTATAGCCACGCTGCTGTTGCAGAGGTAAATCAAGCTTGCCGTTACCAAAGCTAGCCTCAGGGTTTAATTGTGTCTGGAATCATGGGAAGGCTATCCCATGGAAGTCATTCCTCCCTCTGATTGCTGAGGATTTGCTCTGTACCTATACCTGGGGTAACGTGTCCTTCTACACCCTGGTGGTGCCTCTGCTTGCGGAAGAGAAGTCCTTCCCCACACCGTGTACCGTGCTCCAGCGTGGTTGCCATGATGGGGACACGTTAAGAGAGCCTTATGGATACCCTAGGGACAAGTTCTTCTGCAGGCTTCCATTGACTGCTGTGTTTGGCTTTGTTACCACTGAACAAATAAACGGCCCAAAGTTTTCAGCTTCCAGATACTAGACTGGTAAAAAAAAAAAGTATAAAAAATGTAGTTAATCAAAGCAACATTCTTGTCAAGCTTCTGTATCTTCCCAGATACAGAAATGCTTGATGGTGTGCTGGGTGTCCCTGTCCATGTCCTGAAGCCACTTGTGCTGGGTGTCCATGTCCGTGTCCTGAAGCCACTTGTGCTGGGTGTCCGTGTCCGTGTCCTGAAGCCACTTGTGCTGGGTGTCCGTGTCCGTGTCCTGAAGCCACTTGTGCTGGGTGTCCATGTCCGTGTCCTGAAGCCACTTGTGCTGGGTGTCCGTGTCCGTGTCCTGAAGCCACTTGTGCTGGGTGTCCGTGTCCGTGCCCGTGTCCATGTCGGGGGCTGTGGGGGGTCTCTCTGAGGAGAAGCCGGGGCTGCCCCGTGCTGCACAGGGCCAGTTCCAGCCGGTTCCAGCCGGTGCTGCAGCTGCCCCAGCACAAGGCACAGCTGGGCCGTCAGCAGCGCTGGTGCTGCTGCTGGGATGGGACTGAGACACAGCGAACGTGTGAGAGGAAGTGTGAGAGCAGCGTGAGGGGAAGTGTGAGAGCAGCGTGAGGGGAAGTGTGAGAGCAGCGTGAAGAACAGTGTAGGAACACTGGAGGAACAGCCCTGCAGCACCCAGGCCAGGGGTGGTGGAGCTCTGGCCCTGGAGTGGGGATCCACGCAGGGTGCTGGAGCCCATGGGAGCAGACACCCGCACTGCAGCCTGTGCAGGGACCAGCGCTGGAGCTGGCTTGTCCTGAAGGACTGCAGCCCATGTGAAGGACCCAAGCTGGAGCAGGGGAAATGCACAGGGAGGAAGGAGCAGCAGAGAGGAAACCTCAGGGCTGACCACAACCTGCCATTCCCCATTCCTGCTGCGCCGCTCAGTGGAGGAGGACTTAGGGATGAAGGAGCAGATTTCAGCCTGGGAAAAGGTGGGTTGGGAAACAGTGGTGTTGCAATTTGTCTTTGTCATTGTCCAAATCTATCCTGATTGGCAAAAAATTAATTTTCCTCATGTCGAGTCTGTTCTGCCCATGATGGTACCCAGCAAGTGATCTGTACCTCTTCCATCTTCTCCCCCATCCTGTTGAGGGGTGAGATGAGGGGTGGGCATTTGGCACCTGGGCAAGGTCAACCCACCACACAGCATTAGGTGGAGAAAGTAGGTTACAGGAGCATGGGGCCCTCTCTGTCAACAGCACATGAAGTTTTCCTCCTCCATTTTGTTTCATATAAGCCTCACAGAAAGAAACAATATAGAAGAGATCCTCCAAGAAATAAACCAGTAACGTTTGGTATCTTTAAGTGTCAGAACACTGATGAGGCTGGTAGCTGACTTTTTGAATTCAGACTTAATTAAAGAACTTAAAGCCTCTGACTGTCCAAAATTCTATGGCCAAGACCACGTAGTGCCTGCCCGTGATGGCATCGGCATACGCTGATTTCTGGGATTCACTTCTCTGTAATGATGTGGTAAGAAGGTCAGAAAGGACCAGTTTTACCAAAACTTAATGATTAATAGTTTAAAAAAAATGCTGAAAATTATGCAGCAAAAATTATTAAATGGAAGCAATTTCATCATATTGTTTTGCTTCCTAGCTTAACTTTGGATGTGGAAGAGAGCCAAAGGGAAGTCATTAGGTTCTGTACTAATCTGATACATTTTTTTACTTTCCTGGCCAAGGCCAACTCTGCGTGATAGAACTTTGCCTTAAAAAACTAGAGGAGTTAATTTTCAGTCTTGATAGCTGCTAAGATTAACCTTCTAAAATAAGAGATGTTGCTCCTTCCTGGCTGAGCTACTGGTGTAACAGATCTGACATGTGAATTACCCTATTCATCTCCATGGAGAGGTAACTTTGGAGACTAATGATGGCTTGTTGAGAGTGAGACTCCAAATGCTTTTAGCGCATGCATGTAGAAGTGGCCATTCCACTTCTCTCCCATTTGTGTAGGGAAATTAACCTAGTAAATAGAAGAACAGCCAAACAAGCAAAGAAAGGAACAACAGTGCATCAACACTGCATCCATGTACCTTTTCTGCCTCTGCAGCACACCTCTTTCCCTTTGAAAGGCTGAGCACCTGTGATGCAGCGCAGGGGGAAGCCAGGCTCCAAGCGGTCCCATTCATCCCCAGCATGACGATGGCAAGCACTGAAGTTTTTCTCTTCCGTTCACAAAGCCAGCTGACATTTAGGACGACGGAATGACAGTTTGAGCCAGTTTCTGTCTGTGCCTAGTGACTTGCATTCTCCCTGGGGAACTGGCCCAGGAAGCTGTAGCAGGGGGCTCTCTGAACGTGTAAGAAGTGGAACTTTTCTGTTCCAGACACTAAGGTATCTCTGCAGGGCCACACCTGACTCCAGCCTGTGTCATCAGCATGAATGCATATGGACAATGTTTGCAGCCCTGCCTGCGGGTCCCAATGAAATGTGTCATTTTGTATTCTTGCAGAGCATGGCTCTGACACACTAGGGAGAGCCAGAAGCATATAGATCAGCAAAGGAAAATATCTGAGGAACTATGTTACAGCTCCTGCTGTATACAAATTCCAAGAATGGATACATACAGAAGAAAAAGTTATGGGATGTGCATTCGATAGATGAGAAGGGGGGAACAAATATCTGTCGCTTACCTAATTAGCAACTGGATGGGGCTGTTGTTCCAGAGATCTATGGCTGAAAAGCCCTTTTTATTGGTGTAAGACATGCCTGTATTTCTGCATTACAGAAAGCAGTTACAGCATGAAAAATTTTGGCAGAACTGGCACTTTTCTGCAGAAAGTGTCTGCATGGTAAGTAAAAGTATCATATATTTGTTTAACCATCTGGGTAAGAAGGTAATATATAACATCCCTGAGACAATCATTAGAAAACTTAGTATTTCCTGAGGTTCAGATGGCATTTAGAGCATAAGGTACAGACACTTGGCCACCTCTTCTCCAGGCAGGATGCAAGCAGGAGGAGGCAGCCCAGCAGGGATTAGCAGAATGCAAGCATCACCTTCCCCAATTCTCAAAGGCCTCCAGATCTCCTGTGGGTCAGCAACGCCCAGAGATACCAGCTGCCCTAGCTGGACGTGGAGGCAGACTCCAACAGCAGGGAGGCAGGGCTGTGTGGTGCAAGATTCAGCCCCTGCAGACAAAGCAATAAAATAAAAATCATTGCTACCACTGCCAGGGAGAATTTTGGGGGGATTTTGAAGGATAAAGCCATTTAACATTGTGCTTGATGGCTCACATATACTGTGGAGGACTGGAGACATCTGGAAGCAGGCTGTGGCCTATCAGTCAAGACTAGGATGAAAGTATTTGACCACATATAGCATTACCCCAAATCTTACTTGCAAGTGACACCGAGTCTGATCCAGCACCAAACCCAACATCATCACTGAAAATAACCAGCAAATCCAACAACTTAATGTAGGAAACTTTGCAGTCAACTGCACTTACAAGTTTCACTCTAATACAATCAGAAGATATTGGCATATTGCAGCATAAACTGCAAGAGAATTAGGCAGAAAGCTGCTGCATCTGCAATGGCTCTCAGAGAAAAACTGAGATGTTAAATCCAACTGGTAGCATGGGAGTCTGCTCTAATTGGTTCAACAAAGTGTTTGAAAAGCTTCAGGGAAACAAAGACTCCTTTGCTGTTACACTTCAGGCGCTACCTTCACCATTATTGTCCAGAACCTTTTGCATCATTCTATTAACGCGACATCAAAGGTGGTTTAAAAAAATCCATAAGAAAATCCCCAAGCCAAATTCAGAAGAAATTCTTCGTCCTGACTGCTTCTTTCCCAGACACATCTATCAATTCTCTGGAAAAAATGGCCTTGCAATTCAACCCAAAAGCTAGCAGCAAACCTTATCTAAATGCCACCAGACTTGGTTGCCCCATCAGGATACAGACATACCAGGGATCTTTCACGAGAATGGCCAAGCACCACTCCTTTCTAACAGAAGTACTAACATAAGCCAAAAGTATCACCTGATCAATCCTACCACATCCACTTCCGTACACAGTAGTTCTTTTAAAGGAACCAGAGCCACAACCCACAGGAACTATTTAAAAAAACCCCCAAAGAACCCAAACAAGCTCTTTATGGAGTACCTGAAAAGAAACAGGAGGAAACAGAAACCTGAATCAGGTGTGTGAACCAGATTTCTTGCAAGACACACTGCCTAATAAAAGGTTATCACAGTTGCCCTGGGTGGGTTTTCCCAGTGGCTCTCAGCTGTGGGCTCTGTCCCCAGTATAGCACCTTGCAGCATTACACCCTCATGACCTGGTACACTGTGACAACCTCCGGATCGCCAGCACAAACGGCTTAAAAGCAGTACCAAGTGCAGGGAAAAGTGCACAAGCTGCCACCCCACCCTGAGCACTAAACAAGACTGCTCACACCTGCATGACTCTGACAGATTTTTTTCCACACAGGAGATGAGAAACTCTCCCTGCCATTTAGCCTAGGTGCTGCTAGCATCCTCTCAGCTGCCTTGCTCAGCCAGCCTTCATCCAACTTGAAATCTCCTTCACACACTATTTAAATCCAGATTACCATCAAAGGCAGTTGATAAGTAACTGCTTGGAGTTTCAGTTTACTCTGTTTACTATGTCTGCCAAAACCATAATATTTGAAATGCAGTACTCACTTATATTCATCTGGTAACTGCTCAGTCACTTAAAAATCTTTGTATGTGCAAGATGGTTTACAGCTACCTATATAAAGATTAATACAGAGCTATACATAAAGTACACTAAATTATTTCCTCTGGTATTTTCTTCACATATTAAGTGCAATCAAGAAAATACTTTCAAGATAAATTAGCATTTGACAAGAGTAAAAATTGCTCTTGAATCATAAATAAAAAAGAAAGGATATTATTAAGAAAGAATTGCTTTCAACCCTTCTAATTATGACCAAGCAAACATTTCATGTCCCTGAAATATTTTGGATCCACGGCAAGCCATGCGAATGATCATTCTGCCAAGACCGTTATCTGCTGAAATCTGAGACATAATTACGATCAGTGAAACTCCTAATCTTGAAAGACCTTAGATTTAATTCTTTGTGCTATCAATCTCTCTCTCTGGATTTCCTCCATGTTACATTTGGCAAGATTAACTTTAAGTGGGGAATAGGGCCACAGAATTATGTGCCTTCTGAACTGGGACACGGAAGGATTATTCAGTGCCTCATATAAGAGAGGTGTCTTCAGTGTTAACCTCTTGAGTGCTGGGATACAAGGCAATGACAGAGACAAAACCCATTTCATGTGGCTTTTAACCAAATGCACAATGCAGGGAGGAGACTGAGCAGATGCCTAAAGCACTGGAAGTCCTACGCACACACTCCAAATTGCTGCCATTAAGTCTGCACTGGATGGGCGAGCAGTTTCTTCACAAGAGGCAGGATAGGCCAAGCCAAGCAGAGCAACATTTCTAACCATGTCACTGGGATCCAGCCACTGCAACAGCCAACAGAACAGTGAAGAAATGGCTGGATATAGGTATGCTACCAACAGTAAGCCAGGCTGACATTGCAGGTAGACCACATTTTTAAGCACACCAAATATATATAGATTTAAAATATTATTTTTGGAGGAGACTGCTGGCAGCAAGGACTGAACACAACATCTGAGCTAAATTATACCAGATCTGGTAGGCTCAAGCACTGTAGCAGACTCACAGCTCCATGTGGCTGGGCATCAGAGGGAGAAAGAACCACCACATCTTCATGAGTTACTGTGTGTAAACAGTAAACACTATGAGAAGATGGCATGTGACAAATTATATTCCTAAATCCCATGGTTACAAACTAGAAGCCTGAAGCAGTATCTTTGCCTTGGGTAAATCAGTCTAGAATGCGTATTTTGGGTACTCTTTCAGTATTTGTTTCTACAGAAATAATTATAATTATTTTTGTAATTATTGTAATTATTATTATTGTTATTGTCTGTGACTGTATTCCTATTATTTCTGCATCTCATAAACACCACAAATTATCATATTTACAAATTTAAAAGATCATTTTAAATAGTCCTCACGTTTACTTCCTAATTTAAAATACTACATGGGTGGGTGGGTCTGAAAGTTCGAAATTTTGTTCTAGTTGTAAAAAATTTACTGTTTTTTTGTTGGGAGTCACAGAGCGTCTGCAGTCTGCACTGGATTGATTTGGTGTTCACAAATGCTAAATTATGAAACCCTACAGGTAAAAAGAGGTTTAACATAAATGTAATTTAGTAGCTGCTGTGAGTGTGTGCCAGTATGACTGCACTCATTTTGGCAATCAGGCAGTAAAACAATCCATATTTAATATTATAACTAAAAAATATTGGCAAGTTACATCTTTCAGCCGTTACATACATTTAGGTAATTCCCATATTTATTTCTGACAGAAAAGAATTATAAAGAAAACTATATCAATCCAAATATCCATTGAAGAAATTAATTTTGCAGAACAATAAAATGTAGCATTTCTGAATTTTTCTCCCCAAAAGTAGAAACTGAGATCTTAGCTACAGTACTATTCACTATTTTGCACCAGAATAAAAAATGGTTCATTTTTAGTATGAAGGTTATGACCATTAATCTGCATAAATATGTGGAAAGCTGTGTTATATATGCCTGTGCTGCACTTGTTGTGAGAGAGAAAACAACCCACAAAACTTCATGTTACAGTGTTATGGGTCATTAATTTTTGAGACCAACCATCCTCCTCTGTTAAACCCCAACCTATTGCCTTTTCTCGCCCCTCCCTTCAATTCGTCTAACATGTGATGTCCCTCATGTAAACCTCAATGGATTTATTGACAAAAATGTTCTGGACTATTGGTGAATTCTGTTCTTTGCTGTGGGAGACTATTTATTAGCATGCAGGTGCTTCTGGGGGAACTCCACTGTTTGGTGTGAAAGGGGAGTAAGTGGAAGTACGGTCTTCATTAAAATGGATCACATAACCAAGAATCAACCTCTACCTCATTCATCTGGATACTGATGTTTTCCATTTCTGCTACACTGAGCTTATCACAGGAGAGTGTGCCAGCAGCTGCATCTATGATATTCAGATTCCTTACTGGAGCTGATGAAATGTCTCAGTAATTGTGTTGGCTTTTTGCTTCCAAGTGACAAGAATAAAATGCATTGTCTGCATTCACCGCTTTGAACCACTGAAAGCTTACGTTCACAGAGGACAATTAATTTCTTCTCCTTTCACACTCAAAAAGACATATTAGCTGGTTTTCCTTTACAATAAATTTAAATCAAATTTAATAGAAAGTTCGTATTAACTTTTATTTACTTCTCCTACTAAAACCAAACCAAAACCCCAGCTATTGATTCTTCACTGTTTTGAAATAAAACTCTATATGCTTTTTTCCTTAGTTGCAATAAACAATTCCAAGGGGGGACTTTTGACGAAGAGTTAGTAATTCACTATCTAGTTGTTAAGTACTATACTTATTTTGGCTCTTGCCTGCAGAAATGGTAAGAGACCTGACAGACTGTAATTCTGGAAAAGAAGTCCCAATATTTCCAAGTATTTCAGCCCAAGCTGAAGCTCAATCCTGAGTTAGCTCATCGAATCAGCCAGCTAAAAAAGTATCATCCCTGACAAAGCAAAATCATTGGATGGTCACAACAAGGTTCTGGTCTAGAAATAAAAGAATATGATAACTGGCTGACAACTGTGGAGACTGGAGCTTTAGGAGAGGAGAGGTGTGCAAACACAGGAGCAGCCAATACCAGGTTGCACCCCTTGAGCTTCAGGGCTTATTTAAAAAAACAAACCGAACAACCAAAACCAAAAACAAAAAACCCCAACCCAAACCAAAAACCAAACCACAAAAACACAACAGTGTTTGAATCTGCTTATTTGTATAAGCCAGAATAAAGTCTAATGACAAAATCAAGCAGTGCCAAGAAGCAGCCCATGCTGCCACACTCCCTCATCCTTCTGTCCTTTGGCCAGACACATCCATCCCTTCTCTTGCACTAGCTCTTGTGTTCACTGGGACTGAATTTAGAAAGCAAGAGGAATTTTCTCTATTGTTGCTGGGCTAGTCAGCTGAATAACTTCAAACCCATTCAATTAACATCACAATGAACAAAAGGCAGGCAGGAGGAATAGGAAGGAACAGGGTTTTTCTTCCAGTTTTGATAAAGCTGTTAGACCACCCTAAGCTCTGTCATGTAACTTCACTCACCTTCAAATCTCATAAACCCAGACACACTTCAGTGTTTTTCCAGTGCTTTCAGTCATTTTCCAAAATGGCTTTTTGCCACTAAAAGGCTCTTCATCACTGAATAGTGCTGGGGAAAGAGAATGAATGCAGGCATCCAGCTAGATCTGTATGATGATAAGCAAGTGAGTTAAAGGTAAAATTTGCATCCAGATTCTGCATAGGAACAACCTCTATATGATTGCTCCTGGTGGGAGTAGGGTTTCTCCTCACTTCAAACCAGGGCCTGTATGAAGGGTGCTAGTTTCAAACACTTTCATTCATTAGCTGGTCCTGGGTTCAGCCTAGGTGGACAATACTCTCTGCAAATAGCCACAGAAGGTACATACTAACAGCTCCCTTTATGCTTTTGCTGGACACCTTTTAAGTGGATGCAAACCATTACCAAAAAAAAACCAACCCCAAACCCAAAAACCAAAACCAAAATGAAAACCCCACATTTGGTGTTCCTTAACAAGTTAGGCTGCCACATAGACACTGGCAAGGAGAGAACAGCCCAGTCCCACCCAGGGAACAAAAGATGATGTAGCATTCAAATGTCAGGTGGAGGGATGCCAGAAAAAAGACAAGAAGGTGGCTATAGCCTTCTTACAAATATAAGGTCTGCTAAGAAAACTCCAGACCTGTACCCAGTAACTGCTTGAGCACAAGGCATCCAATAGCCACTCAGTGACATTGCGATTAACGAGAGCATCATGACTGGCAGCAGAAAGCAAGTGCTGAAAGTCCTTTTCCCCCAAGAGAGGGCTGCATCTTGCTCTTGAGCAGGACTTTGCTGAGCTAAGCTGCACCATCCTACCCAGCACAGCGCAAGAGGAGGAGGTCACAGCCCCAGCAGTATTCTTTGATCATATTTCTCTGTGGAGTTACCAAGTCCCACCTTTTAAATCATGGCACTGAGAACATAAAAGCTGACCACATTCATATTAATGTCACACTTAGTGCTGCCACCAACTCTTTCCTACTGAACAAGTGCCTCTAAACTCACAAGCCTTTTGCCATTGATCTGTTTGACTCCCAATGAACAGCTAATTAAAAACTGCACCACTAGGGCACCAAGATTCCAGCAACTTCCCTTCAGGTGTACAGTGAGCAAAACTGCTGGAATAGTGCAATGAACAGAGAAAAGCTTCAGGCTCCTGCTTGAATCAGCTTTGTGTCTACTCAAACAGGTCAGAAGGAAGCAACCACAGGAGCAGTTAGTCCTCAGTTTTGAGCTGATCTCAGTGCTATCTTGACAAAGATCTTGCTGACAAAGCAGAATAAATGGCTACCAATCGAAGTAGCTCCCTGAGGAAATGTGTGAAGTCCCAATTCTCGTATATGGCAGCTGCTATTTTACTACAGGGTATACTGGAATCTAGCAAAGTTTGGAATCGTTTTCAGAATACTCAGCTCTTGCTCATCTGCAAAAGACAAATTAATTAGTGTATGTTATACATATTCAGTAAATCAGTATTTCACTATGTCTATTTGTTATTCAGGAGAAAGGCTAGAATAGAAGTTTTCATGCTCTTCTCCTTAACAACACATTTTCTGGAGCCCCCTAGCCTCATGTTCACACAACTCAAGAGAGAAGAGCAATCTCTAATCCCAGCTCTGAGAATAGCTGGGTGCATGGGCTGTCATAGCACTCTTGTCCCACAATACTAAATCCAGAACAAGTTTGAAAAGTCAAAACACCCATTCTTTAAAATGATACCATATAAACTGTTCAGTGTTCAGTGTGGAAAGGACAACAATATAAATTCAGACATGTATACATCACCCGTTGTACTTAAACAGAATAGAGGTATCTGCCCACTTAGCAGCAGAATTTGAAAAGGTTACTATTGCCTGACATATGGTAAAATACAACAGGGATTAAAACTACACTCTGCTACTGAAAAGCCTGGCATGTGTTTTTAAGCTATAAAACATGACTGCTCACCTATGAAGCCTTAAGTTTTGCATTTTCAAGTGTCAATTCAGATTTTATGTCCTGTCATAAATCTAAGCCATTTGTTCAGCTACACAGCCCTGTGCAGATTTTAAAACATCTTTTTACGCAAGCGTCCAGCACATGGACACCAGCTAGCCTGAAAGACAGGAGTTACACTCATCATGAGATCATGAAGGTTTTGTAACTGTTACAGTTACTCCTCCTTTGAATGAAACTATTAATGAATTATAAAAAATTAAAATTTAAGCATTCAGCTCACCACTTGCTGCAGTTGTCTAAATGACAACTTAGTATTCATCTATCATCCTCTGAAATTCAGGAGGTAATGTCAGACAGAGATCTAGAAAACTCAGAAAGTAAAGTGTTTTAACAGCTTCAAGCTATTTCTACATTACCATGCTATACAGGTACTGCTGATAAAAACAATGCCAGATCAGTCTTTCAGCTAATATGAAGCCATACAACTGAACTGAGTATAAAAATGGAAGTCTTGGTATCTGTCATTTAAATACTAGCCTGAGTTTGTCTCAGAAGATTAAAATCTAATGGACTATCCTGATCACGCAGATGTCATGTGAGCCCAATTCAAGCTTTCCTATAGGATTATTGATTTTCTTTCTTTCTTATATTTTTCAGGCCTATCCTGGGGATCTGTTGTCCTGATATGAATTGCAGTTTGAGGAAACCATGTTGCAGTTCTCAGCTATAAAAGGGTATTCATAGAATTACAGAATAGTTAGGGTTGGAAAGGACCTTAAGATCATCTAGTTCCAACCACGCTGCCATGGGCAGGGACGCCTTCCACTGTACAATGTCACCCAAGGCCCTGTCCAACCTGGCCTTGAACACCGCCAGGGATGGAGCATTCACAACCTTTTTGGGCAACCTGTGCCAGTGCCTCACCACCCTCACAGTAAAGAACTTCCTCCTTATATCTAAGCTGAACTTTGCTGTTTAAGTTTGAATCCGTTACCCCTTGTCCTATTGCCCCAGTCCCTGATGAAGAGTCCCTCTCCAGCATCCTTGTAGCCCCTTTCAGATACTGGAAGGCTGCTATGAGGTCACCATGCAGCCTTCTCTTCTCCAGGCTGAACAGCCCCAACTCTCTCAGCCCATCTACATACGGGAGGTGCTCCAGCCCTCTTATCATCCTCGTGGCCCTCCTCTGGACTCGCTCCAACAGCTCCATGTCCTTTTTATGTTGAGGACACCAGAACTGTACGCAGCACTCCAAGTGAGGTCTCACGAGAGCAGAGTAGAGGGGCAGGATCACCTCCTTCGACCTGCTGGTCACGCTTCTTTTGATGCAGCCCAGCACACTATGTAGGACACATAGGTCCTACAAAATCTATGAACAATGTCACACATTCTTGAACACCATCAATGGCACTTTAGAAGCTTGTTCACAGGCTGACAAAGAAAGGATCAAGATTGAGCCTTTTTTTCTGAATCAAAAGAAAGCAGAATCTTCATATGCAATGGCAGCCAAGAAATGGCAAACTATTCCTGTTCAGTTTAATTTCAGGAGTTGTTAATGTAAGTGTAGTACAAATATTTGATGTATCTAAAACAGTGTAAAGAATTACCTAGTTGATTTAGTATTTCTGTGAAATCTCTTAAATCACAAACTGATAGAATATCAGCAAAAAAAGAGAGCAACGACAGGAAATGAGGAGATGGCAGAGAATAAAATGGTTTCTTCACCTCAGTGTTGGTCATAAAGCTGGCCAGCATATAAGTCTCCTCAATGGATTTTCTCAATTGAACAAATCCCCATTTTGTTTAGAGTCTATCTGCAGAGGCACTGACACAACTGTGGCACATCTGCTGACCAAGCGGGTTGATCAGCCTCAGTTAACTTCAGGTAGAAGAATTAATGACGACATGCAAAGAGGGAACTGACCCCAGACTGACACACAACTGTGCAAAGGCTAAAGATATATTCTTCTTCATCTGTATTTGACGCTTTGACATTCCATTTTCATCACATCTATTATCTATGCTAGCTAGCTGCTATCAAATTGTCCTGGGTTCAGCTATAGCAGTCATTTTTCTCCTGCTTAGTAGCTGGTGCAGTGCTGTGTTTTTTAACTTTCAGCCTGGGAACAACGCTGATAACACCGATGTTTTTAGTTGTTGCTAAGTAATGTTTATTCCAACCAAGGACTTTCTCAGTCTCATGCTTTGCCAGGGAGGAGGGGAAGCCGGGAGGAAGCAGAGACAGGACACCTGACCCAAACTAGCCAAAGGGGTATTCCATACCACAGCACGTCATGCCCAGTATGTAAACCGGGGGGAGTTACCCGGAAGGCCCAGATCACTGCTCGGGTCGGGCAGGGTATCGGTCGGCGGGTGGTGAGCAATTGTATCCTCTCCCCTTGTTATTTCACTAATCGTTATTATCACTGGTGGTAGCAGTAGTGGTTTTGTGTTATACCTTAGTTGCGGGACTGCTCTTATCTCAACCCGTGGGAGTTACATTCTTCCCATTCTCCTCCCCATCCCTCCGGGAGCGGGGGGAGGAAGAAGAGGGGGGGGGGAGTGAGCGAGCGGCTGCGTGGTTCTGAGTTACCGGCTGGGCTCAAACCACGACACAAATGCACTCATGCTTTCAATTTACTCTCATGACAAACCTGCAATAAAACGAATGTCTGGGTAAGAGAATACTATTAGGTATAGTCTATGGGAAAGTAGGTAGCCAGAAGATTAATTACTGTGGTTAAAAACAGATTAAGAAAAGAAAGAACAAAATATAGGAATAAACTTTCAAAAGTCTGGTGAAAAAGCATTCCATTACAGCACGTCTGTGTATTCCATAATCATCAGTTTTCTGGGAAATGGAACAAACATTCAAGTGTTAAATGAAGGTGCCAATGGCAGACAAACACGAATGTAAGTCCTTTTTAAACAATAATACAGCACATAAATCCTCAAGAGGAACATAGGCAAACGAACAGTGAAACTTGCTGAAAGCCCACGCCAGCAAACTTGTACCATGCACACGAAAAAGAGCCAGTGTAGACTCCATTTAGATAATTTTAAGTTTTCCTATAATCAGTAGTCATTCTGAAAGACTGGTGCAATGAGACCAATGAAGAAAAGCAAAGTAAGAGTGGCACCTCTGAAAATGTCACCAATTGGAGAAAGCAGTATTTCTTAAGTATTAGATAGCAGATTTTGTGTCAATTGCAATATATTACTGTACCCTTGGGGGTTTCAAGATACCAAGCTGCTGTACATGCCCCTTGATACTGTATCAGGACAAGGATAATGCAAAGGCTAACCTGAACACTGGCTTCTCTACAAGTATGCCTAGACATGTTTTTAGGGACCTGGAGGTGACAACAGACATGGACCTGTTAGAATGTCCTTTTACTGAGTCTATCCTCTCATGGGCTTTGTATGGGTTGGCGGGTTTTTGGAGGGGGTTGGGTGCTTTTTGGTTTCAAAGATTAAGCATACAAGCATCATAGAACCACTTGCATGTATACCAAATAAAATCACATGCTAGTCATTCTCCTTTGACCACTTGGCACATCCACAGTATTGAAAATTTCCAAGAAGCCCATTTGTAATGCTGGAGTCACAAAGAAGTTTAAATGTATAAAATAGCACATCCTAAGTAAATTATAGAACAAGAAATAAAACCCACTCACAGATGACACACTCTGCCTCTGACAAGTGTACTTAAGTAAGATATTAAACTTTCTTATTCTTACAAAATGTATCAGGAACATTGTGATTGGCCTAACGGAAATTACTTATGTCAGATTTTTATTTAAAAAGATACAATTCACACTGTGGGGGGAAAATATTTTCTCTATAATATTTTAGTATTGAGATTCTGTAGAAACATCTAAGTCCAAATGAGGACAATTTGACCAATAATGGCAATCATGCTATTTTTCTAGTTCTTACTTTAACTGTATTCAGATATCTGGTATCAATAGAAGGAGGCGGACACTGCAGAATTTAAAAAGGAGATTAAAAGATTCATTAAAAGATTAAAGGTTGTTTACCTTTTCAGTGATTTTCAAGCCAACAAAACAAACAAACAAACCTTATAAAAACCCTTTGCCAATCTAAGAAACACTTTTTTTTTTTTTTTTCCCCTTGGACAGCCTCCAAATGCCCAAAAGTTGTGTGTCCCTGAGATAAACAGCGATGTAAAGGGAGTTATGAATTTTATTATGAGAATGTACTGAGGTATTGTCTAGGGGCAGTAATTAAGCGCTGGCAAGTATTTCTGTGTCCTAACTCCTGGTAACAAAAATTCACAGAGCTTGAAACTAGTAGTTGGGTAGAATATGAAGTTTGATACCACGAACTTATTTGACCTGGAAATCAAGAGACCAGTCCACAATCCCAAGCCCTTATACACAAAACCGGGCTCTTCAGTCATAGTACACTGAAGCTACTTCTGTGCACTCGAGTTTTACCTAGAAGAGAATCCTGATGACATTAAAGTTCTTTTGCACAGTTTCGCATACTACTTTGATTTTGAAAACTCATTTTGCTGTCACTTCATCTATTACCCCAAAACTTCTTTGGGACTTAAATCCTTTGCAAAAGCCAACCAGCTGGAAAAAGGATTTCATACCTTAAGAGCCATAGCCACACTTAGGCCAGATGGTTTATACAGGGCATATATATTCCTCACCCTTCTGCAATAGCATTTCTCTTTTCTGACGTCCACCTCCCCCTTCACTAATATTACATCACTAGGCAGGGATCCAGCGAGGAGAAACAAGAACTACTGTCCACTTTAAATCCATTGCTTGCTCATTGCATGTTACTTAGTAGATGAAGCATAAATACACTCTTCACACAAGAACTTTTGAGCATTCCCCATGCTCTCTCTTGTGTAGATAGCAATGCAACCTCTAAGAACCTGGCTGGCATTGGGCAAGAGTGAGGAGAGGGGCTGGGCCATCACACGAATGTTGCACAGATCGGAAACATGGAGTGCCACTACCTGCTGCAAGACAGAAGCACAGAGAGCTTCCGTGGGGCAGCGCACAACAACCAATATTTACTCAGTTTGGTTTGGATCATTACCTTACCCCACGCATGCCAGTCGGGGGCTATCGAGAGAGCACTTCACTGGGCACAGAACTGTACAACTTAGAGATAACAGTGAGCCAGTCCAGGCCTTTTCAGAATAGAACTGCTTCTCACACAGCCCCTGCTTACAGCTTCCGCAGTTTAGTTTTAAAAGCCCCTGATAGTAACGAAGTACCTATTATTCTGCTTACCCTTCCCTTGTTCTTAATTTCATCTCGATTCTCCAAATTATATTACCATGTACCACGCTAACTGGTGTTCACACATGGCAAACTCAGCTACGGACGGTCAAATTTACTGTGTCGCACACATAGCACAATTTGGCATTCCTTAAAATTCCAGTTGTTAATTAAACATTGCCCACAAATGAGAAAATACAACCACACTATTTCCACATAGAATCATAGAATGGTTTGGGTTGAAAAGGACCTTAAGATCATCTAGTTCCAACCCCCCTGCCATGGGCAGGGACATCTCGCACTAAACCATGTCGCCCAAGGCTCTGTCCAACCTGGCCTTGAACACCGCCAGGGATGGAGCATCCACAACCTCCCTGGGCAACCCATTCCAGTGCCTCACCACCCTCACTGTAAAGAACTTCTTCCTTATATCTAATCTAAACTTCCCCTGTTTAAGTTTGAACCCATTACCCCTTGTCCTACCACTACAGTCCCTAAGGAAGAGTCCCTCCCCGGCATCCTTACAGGCCCCCTTCAGACACTGGAAGGCTGCTATGAGGTCACCACGCAGCCTTCTCTTCTCCAAGCTGAACAGCCCCAACTCCCTCAGCCTGTCTTCATATGGGAGGTGCTCCAGCCCTCTTATCATCCTCGTGGCCCTCCTCTGGACTCGCTCCAACAGCTCCATGTCCTTTTTATGTTGAGGACACCAGAACTGTACGCAGTACTCCAAGTGAGGTCTCACGAGAGCAGAATAGAGGAGCAGGATCACCTCCTTCGACCTGCTGGTCACGCTTCTTTTGATGCAGCCCAGGATACGGTTGGCTTTCTGGGCTGCGAGCGCACACTGCAGCCGGCTCATGTTAAGCTTCTCGTCAACCAACACCCCCAAGTCCTTCTCCGCAGGGCTGCTCTGAACCTCTTCTCCACCCAACCTGTAGCAGTGCCTGGGATTGCCCCAACCCAGGTGTAGGACCTTGCACTTGGCTTGGTTAAACTTCATAAGGTTGGCATCGGCCCACCTCACAAGCGTGTCAAGGTCCCTCTGGATGGCATCCCTTCCCTCCAGCGTATCAACCGAACCACACAGCTTGGTGTTGTCGGCAAACTTGCTGAGGGCGCACTCAATCCCACTGTCCATGTCGCCGACAAAGATGTTGAACAGGACCGGTCCCAACACTGATCCCTGAGGGACACCACTTGTTACTATTTTCCAACTGGACATCGAGCCGTTTACCACAGTTCTTTTCCTTTTCCAATGGTTTGGGCTAAAGGAAAGACAGAATCTCAATTTGCATTTCCTTGTTCCCACCTCTTCCTCCATCAGTTAGCTCAACCTACCACAGATGTATTTAGGCACTGTCATAACAGAAAATCCTGATGAGCAGGGAGAAGCCTTCCACTCACATCCCAAACACCACACACACTCCCTGGCATCCAGGATAAATGTACTAGCAGTTTTATTTGTGACACTGTTACCAGCTAATGACAGTGCATTTCACTAAGAAAAGAACAGTCAGCAAATTAAAAAAAAAAACACCACATAAATACCTGCATTAAAGTCATGGTAATGAATAAAATGAGCTGTAACAATTCTATGGTACTAACATCTCCCTCACTATCAATATCACTGTTTCACAAATTTAAGGTGTGATTGTGAGCTTATGTGACATATCTGCAATGCAGGGAATTGCCAGCAACCCATTTTACAAGACAGGAGGCCAAGAGATGTAGCCAGAGTTACATGGACACCCTGCATCAAACCACAAACCAATGGCTGATGCGCAGCGTGACACTAAGGCAGGTGCTCTGCATGGTCCAGCCACAGGAACACACCAGTCTAGATGGACAGAGTGACATACGGGTGACGTTCAACCCCCCCCACACACAGTAAGCTCCCCAGAGTGTCACACTTCGATTTCCACACCTTTCTGAAAGCAATACATCCAGGAAACAAAGGGGTTCATCTTTATTAACATCACCAAACAATGCAGCAACTAATCATGAATACCTAAGAAAAGAGCGAGCAGTGCCCAAGCAAATTCCAGCAGCCAAACACATGGAGTACTGCATTACACCACTCATCACCCCCAACAGCAAAAAAAAATTACAAAATCCAGGTTCAAAGGACTCTCTTCAGTGTCTGTGAGTACAGCTAAATTAATACTTCTGCTAATCACATAAGTTTCACATACTCACTTCCCTAAAACTATTTGCACAGCTCTGAACTGCCTGGGTGCCGGTCAAACATTTGAACACACAGAAACTGATCTTTTACTTTTCAAAAATGCTTGAGAGATTATTTAATAAACTACGGCTAAGACTCAGTAATACACCATTCATATCTTTCACATCATACAGCACCATTTTTATTGTGCATGCTGTATTTTTTTTTTTTTTCCAATAAAGATAGCAATTGATATTAGACATTATTACAGCAGAGGAAATATTCACTTATTTTTCCTTCATGCAAATGAGACTTTCAAATACTAAAGAAATGTGAAGTTTCTTTCTAGAACTCTGATTACTACTAGTATTCACCGCCATTGAACTGTATGGAGAACAACAAAGAAATAAACCAATTCACCTTCTCGAACATGTGCACAAATCCACTATTAAAATTAAAATCAAGCTGTAAAACACAAAAATATTTCCTTCAGGGGAAAAAACAAAAAAAAGAAAAACCAAACAAACCAAAAAGCAAACACACACACAAACAACATGCAAACAAACAAAAATAATCCAGACAAGCAATCAAATAAAAACCCCAGGAGAGGATCAGGTTAGAGACCATCTTAAGAACCTGAACGTGTACAAGTCCACGGGACCTGATGAAATTCATCCACGGGTCCTGAAGGAGCTGGCGAATGAAGTTGCTAAGCCACTGTCCATCATATTCGAAAAATCCTGGCAGTCAGGTGAAGTTCCCGATGACTGGAAGAAGGGTAATATAACCCCCATTTTCAAGAAGGGGAAGGTGGAAGACCCGGGGAACTACAGACCAGTCAGTCTCACCTCTGTGCCTGGCAAAATCTTGGAACAGTTTCTCCTGGAAAACATGCTAAGGCACATGAAAAACAACGAGGTGGTTGGTGACAGCCAACATTGCTTCACTAAGGGGAAATCCTGCCTGACCAATTTGGTGGCCTTCTATGATAGAGCCACGGAACTGATGGACAGCGGCAGAGGAGTTGATGTCATCTACCTGGACTTGTGCAAAGCATTCGACACTGTCCCACATGACATCCTTGTCTCTAAATTGGAGAGACATCAATTTGATAGATGGACCACTCGGTGAATAAAAAACTGGCTCGATGGCCGCACGCAAAGAGTTGTGGTAAATGGCTCGATGTCCAGTTGGAAACCTGTAACGAGTGGTGTCCCTCAGGGATCGGTGTTGGGACCGGTCCTGTTCAACATCTTTGTCGGCGACATGGACACTGGGATTGAGTGCGCCCTCAGCAAGTTTGCCGACAACACCAAGCTGTGTGGTTCAGTTGATACGCTGGAGGGAAGGGATGCCATCCAGAGGGACCTTGACACGCTTGTGAGGTGGGCCGATGCCAACCTTATGAAGTTTAACCAAGCCAAGTGCAAGGTCCTACACCTGGGTTGGGGCAATCCCGGGCACAGCTACAGGTTGGGCGGAGAAGAGGTTCAGAGCAGCCCTGCGGAGAAGGACTTGGGGGTGTTGGTTGACGAGAAGCTTAACATGAGCCGGCAGTGTGCGCTTGCAGCCCAGAAAGCCAACCGTATCCTGGGCTGCATCAAAAGAAGCGTGACCAGCAGGTCGAAGGAGGTGATCCTGCCCCTCTACTCTGCTCTCATGAGACCTCACTTGGAGTACTGCATACAGTTCTGGTGTCCTCAACATAAAAAGGACATGGAGCTGTTGGAGCGAGTCCAGAGGAGGCCACGAGGATGATAAGAGGGCTGGAGCACCTCCCATATGAAGACAGGCTGAGAAAGTTGGGGCTGTTCAGCCTGGAGAAGAGAAGGCTGCGTGGTGACCTCATAGCAGCCTTCCAGTATCTGAAGGGGGCCTGTAAGGATGCTGGGGAGGGACTCTTCCTTAGGGACTGTAGTGGTAGGACAAGGGGTAATGGGTTCAAACTTAAACAGGGGAAGTTTAGATTAGATATAAGGAAGAAGTTCTTTACAGTGAGGGTGGTGAGGCACTGGAATGGGTTGCCCAGGGAGGTTGTGGATGCTCCATCCCTGGCGGTGTTCAAGGCCAGGTTGGACAGAGCCTTGAACCACGTGGTTTAGGGCAAGGTGTCCCTGCCCATGGCAGGGGGGTTGGAACTAGATGATCTTAAGGTCCTTTCCAACCCTTACGATTCTATGATTCTATGATTCTATGAAACAAACCAAAACAATCCCAGAGGTTGAGAGGCAGGATGAAATTTTTTAAAAGCATGTATGAAAAGTGATAATGAAATGAACAAAAACATAACAATAAGCATACTGGCCTGTACTCCTCAACACAGGGAATACCTTAAAATCTGCACAGAACCGCATGGATCATTATAAAGTTCCCATATTCTTGGTAAAGAATATTTACCAAGAATATTCTTGGTAAAATGGGATGCCAAGGGAAAGTACTGTGCTTACTGGGATATGAAGACAGAGCAGGGATTTAAACCATTCAGTCACCCCATGAAAAAAGGTGGAACTGGTGATTCTTCCAACTTCAGTTCTGTAGCAGGATCCCAAGATTTAAACAAGGAAAGTGGTGTGAAGCAGATTTTGCCTCTTTAACTGCTCTACATTCACTGAACTCCCAAAAGAGATGGACACCAGGAAAATGTATAAATGTGTGAATCTCATGCAGTTGGGTATTTCTGGTATTTCTAGGGTGGCAAAACTGCCCTCAGCTACAGATTCCTATTTAACACAATGATTGCCAAACATAGCGGACTTGATTTATTAGACGTGATCTCACAACTCTTCTGGGGTGGGTTCTTGTGCTGTGCGTGTTAGAGTTGATGCAATGAAATGGCATTTTCATCTGAATCATCCACACTTAAAGTATGTTTTGCTCCTACACTTCTGTAGGATGTGTCTATACACAAGAGCAGTTCCAAGTGTGAAGTTTAGTCTGGATGTCCCTGAAGTTCAGAGCTGCCCTGAACATTCAGATTCATGACAGCTAATATTTGTCTAATATATCCTGGTAAAATGATTCAGTAGACTCGAATTCAAGGGTTTTTAAAAGTCTATTGGCCTTTGTGTTGCTCCATTCCTATTTTCAAGGCCCAGCACACTCACTGTTTTTTTTTATGCTGTTCAGACACCAGATAACAGTTCCCGACTTTCAACACATTGGATTTTGTTTGGTTTGGGTTTTCTTTTTAATTTTTTTTTTTTGAAAGGCAATTTTAATTTTCAAATGCAATCTGTCATCTGTGTAGAACTGGCAACAGCACAGATGTAAAGCTAAAAGAAAATTATCAGATCACATAAACTTAATAATGTGGTGTTGGCAAGAACATTTAATTGATTTACAGTGCAGCTCAATATATAATCACTGTGCTAGCAGTAAAGCTATAAGGTAGCCCATCAGTTCTTAGTGGGCTTCCTCCAGAGCTTCATTCACATACCTGCTAATTAACTTGGGTCCTTCAGTGTCCACCACTCAGGTTTAAATCACTTGTTTCCCATTAAGCTGTGTACTATACACTGCAGGCCCATAAAATCAGACATTAATACTTCTATCAGCAAGGCTTCTGAAGTCCACTTTAATTATTATAGACAAAATCTTCCCAATCCTTGCAAACAAAAGTCCTTAAAATACAATGAAGTAGTAATTCATGGATAGTATTAAACAATGGAGGATGTTATGGTGAAATACCATACAGTTTATTCCTCTTAGAAGGAAAGAACATTTAAGATCAATGTATTTTAAAAAATCCCAGAAAACGACATCTTTTTTCCAAGCAAATTCACATGGTGACTTGATAAATTTAAGAGCCTTTCAAGTTCTTTAAATGCTGCATTTTTCATCACACACCACCTAGACTTTATGATTCAGTTCACATGAAAATTAAAGTTAGACCATGGGGCTAAAACTGGCAGCAGTATTTGCTAAGTGTGTGACATACATAAAATAATTGTATAAAATTATTTTTAGTATTTAGTCATTCAAATTTAATACCTCCATACAAAATAAGTATTGCATTACTTAATGTCATGTTCCCCACTCATATTTGAGCACGGCTTTGATTTACATTGCAAACTAAAATCTACAGATTGACCAAGTCAGTTTCAATAAATAAAAAAAGCAAACAGGACATGATCAAAAAACAAAAGAACAGTCGCAAATCAAATGCAATGAAATGGCATTATATTCCTCAGTGGAATATAAACAGCTGTTTCTTGGGGGTTTAAAAACACACTATGATTTAAATCTCCTTAACAATTTTTGACATAATGATTTTATACCACTTTACAATATTGCCTGCAAACGAATCTGACAAGCAATGAAGAAAAAATGTTCCCAGAACCATTTCAAATTGTATTTGTTGTGTCACACAAACAACAAACTTAGAATTTCACTTTTAGTAGAGCTACATCACCATCTGTAAAAAAGTGTCAGAGAAGAGCAATCTCTGAGGCTCACATCCCGCTCTGACTGAGGCTCACATTTCTTTCACCTACATTGCCTTGTCCAGTGTTTAGCTGTTAGTTATTTTTCCAGTGGAAACACTACCACAATAGCAAAATCCTCCTTTTTATCAGCCATGCTAGCCAAAATATGTTAAAAATCAACCACAAGGAACCCTATCCCTCCAACGCTCATTCAGTAGCCTGCTTAGGATTCAACCTTGCAAATTATCCATCAGATTAGTATTTAGAAAAAACCTAGTAATTGATGCTGTTAGTAAGAACTTCCTTATCGCATTACACAAGACAGAAAAACATAAACTTCTGCAAAGGTTTCTATTATGGTACAAACCTTCCAACAGTCAGAGTTAAAATGAAACCCAAGGCAAACAAGCGCTGTCAAGCTACCCCATGTGGCTGTGACCAGACCTCCTGCACTGTCCTGGGAGGTCACTGGTGCTTGCCTTTCTTGGGACATTGTTCTGACTGTCTCCCACCCTGTAGTCTTTAAATCCACCTTAGTGGGTCTTGGTATGTAACACCTAGAAAAATTAAATAATTTATCACTTAAATGAAAACAGAATTTTTAGCTCTTAAAACAGTTCATTGGGTCAGCAGTGTGCTAAAGACAGCAAACCTTACAGAGACAGGGAGGATAATGCTTATTGCAATATTTCTGAATTACAGAGCATGTACTGCATTAAAACCCACTGCTGGGTGGCATTGAGGAAATGCTGAGGAGACAAATTGAAAGAAATAAAAACCCATATCCTGCTATGAAGCTTAAAGCAGAATTCCTGTAGAAGTCACATAGACAACTCTCTATCTATGTGGCAGGTTTGGGGCCAAAGGCAGACCTGTTGAGGATACTCTGAAGATTGCAGCAGATTTTGAAATTCCAAAATTAAAACACTTCACAGCAGTGACTATCAGGAAAAGTTCGGTTACATTTTGCAAACCAGGTATAATAAAGCTTTGTAAATTAATGTACAGTGGTAGCTTAACCCCTTAAAGCCAAAGAAAAGCAGTTGAGAAAAGCCTGACAGTTTCATTCTAGCTACAGCATTATTAAGCAAAACACCTAGAGGATGTGGTAAATAAAACCCACATTTCAGTAGCTGACAGACATCTCTTACACTGTGTACTAGTGCCACATCTGTATTCGTGCACGTATTTTGCTGTTTTCTTTCACATATAGTTGTAGTTCTTGTTCACTAAGAGCCTTGAAAATCTCTGGGAGTCTTAGAAAGCGTTACTGTTGTTAACTGGATTGTCCCGTCAGGATTGAGACTGAAGGATAACATCTTTCCACATGCCATGTTCTATAACAGAAGTCTGTAGTTCTCTATTTCAGAAATTGCTTTGTTAGGGATGTTGAAGAACAGTTGTACTGACTACACACCTATTCACAGTATGTCAGTCAAAGCCTCTAAATATAATAACATTAAGCTCCAGCAACATTCTTGCACTTCTTAGTAAATACTCACGGATGGATTTCGGAGGCTGTTCCTCTTTGCAGTAAAGAGCCAAGACTACACGTGCTATCACTGTTCATAACAAATGAGATCTAAACAGGTGATGTTCCTTTAGGTGACAGCATGAGCTCCCTTTTAAAGCTTTGAAGAAAAAGCCACAGACCTGGAATCAGTTTATGCAATCATTTTGACACCACTGACGTCAATGCAACACTGATGAGATAATTCACTTGTTCTATTCAGAATGCTGAAGCCTGGAGTAGCTTGTATATGATTTCACATGCTTTCCATCATCACCTTCCACCTTTAGCAAAATCATTTACTGTCTTTCACTCTAAAGGTTTATTAATTTGATCACAGGCAAAGGATAGGTAGTATGTTCCACCAGTTAATTAAGTTTATAAAGCACTAGGGGATCTACTTGTATGAGATTCATCACAGAAATGCAAGACTTAATCAGATCAAAACCAGCTGCTAAAGCCAGACAGATGTAAAACTCATTCAGAATTCAGAAGGGATGGCTGAGCAAGCAGCCAAAACTGAAGAGTTGTATTGTGAGACACAGCTGCAAAGACTTTTAACCTAAGTTGAGGTTAGGCTTTTACGGCTTAAGAAGAAAGTACTGTGAAATGCACCTGAGGTGAGTACTTGGAAGGATGCACAAACACAATGCATGTGCTGATCACAAGAATTTACAAACGGGGGAATGGGAGGTTCCAGCAGAGGAAAAAAATACTTGAAAAAATATTTAAACACTGAAGCTCTATCAACATAAGCTAGGAATTGCAACAGAAGTGACAAAATTAGAGAGCTTTAAAGAGCACTGCTTAGCACTGTCTAACCCAATGACAAATGAAAGAGTAACCTGCAAGCCAGTCTGAGCAGACTCATCAGACGTGTGGTTGTGTGTTCAGAATGGTTCTGAACTACCAGTCACAGGCAGATTTAATAACAACATATCCACATGGATAACAACATTCATTTGTCAATAAAGCACTTCTATCCAAAAGGAGCAAAAGAATTAAAACACTAACTTCCCTGCACTTCAAGCTGACTCCCCTGGTTTAGGTGGGGGTTTTGGTACGTAAATTGGGTGATGTAACAAGTGTTATTACAGTGCCATCTAGTGCGAATGAGGCGTTCGAATGACACTGGCAGATGGGGGAAATCTCTGCAGCCCACACCACTGTCACTGCCTCTCCACGGGAGCCATGGTAGCCAGAGAGGCCACCCCGCTTCCCGCAGGGACGTAGGGCATCTAGGACAGCAATCAGAGAAACATTTCCATTCTTGTTTTGGGGGGAATTGTCGCTCTGAGTATCAGTGCCATGCATTTAGCATTTCTAAGTATGTGGATTGTGTGCTGCGCCACTTTCCTCCATCATAGTTACTCCTCCCTCAGTCGTTGAACTGAGAAGAGCTTTGTGCTGACAAACAGAAAATGCTCTGAACATGAGAAAATACAACTGATTTGCCTGAACGACAAAAGGCAATGATCAGTTTAACGAGTAATAGTCTGTGAAATGCTGACAATTCCCAGTCCATACAGAACAGTACTTGGCCTCTGGCCAACTTCGCACCTGCAACTGCTCACAGATGCAGGAAGACCGTTTCTCTCATGATACCTTAAAAGTATTGTCAGGGTGGTCAATGCCTCAGGTAACAAGCTGAAAAGAAAAGTAAGAGAAGGAGTGGTTAACTGTGAGTGTTGCAAATTCTTTGAGGAGGAGATGCAAATTCCAGCTGCTCACAAAGCTACAAAGAAAGCCTGGTTAGTTACTGTGCATGCAGGTGATCTTGGAGCATCATGATCAGATCCACAGGGGAACTCCATGAAGGAAGAGTCACTCCGAATGCTGGCTTCATTACAGAATTTTCTATGCCACCTTTTGTGAAGACAGATTTGGGTCCAAACTGAGAATTGTCTGTTGATAGCTTTGCCATGACAAATACGCATTAAACCCACAGCAGTTTCCATGTGAACCCTGGAGACAAAAAGTTCTAAAGGCGCAGCTGCCATTCCAGCTTCAGACCAGTTTTGTTCGTTTAACTTCCTTCAGAATTATATAGTCTTGTATAAATTCCGTAGGCAATACAGAAAAGCTTAAAACTTCCTATAACAATTGTGAGAACTGCTTTGTGCCACATGGCTGTTCCTGCTACTTCACGGTGAAGGGCACTCTAATGCTCATCTTGAGCAAGTACAGTCCTCCTAGCAGGACTGTATGAACAAGCTTCACTCTCCTGCTACATCCACGGCTGCTCACTTTTTGATGTCAGAGCCTCCAGCATGCAAAAGGCAATGAATCAAGCTTGCTTTACACAAAATGAGAAAATTTGTCTTGAAATCACAAGTCACAGATCAGGAGCAGTAAACATGTCTCCTCTCCTGCCCACACACAAACATGTACCCATACACATGTCCACTTTATTTTGTAAGAGAAGTAACTCATACAATTACTACCTGCCTAATAACCACAACACATGCAGAAGTGTTTTTTGTATTGCTTTACTTCCTTAAGGTCTTCCATGGAATGATGATTCATAAAAATAAGATAAGGGCCCCACACAGTTTCACTGGATGATCCCAATGATCAAAAGTCAAAATAAAGAGAGGAGACATGTTTGTTTGGACCTCTCTGACCCTAAGTGGGCCAGAGAACGGTTTGTCTGCTCAAACTACACTTTAAAAGATCCTTCCCGGAGGCAGGGAGGAACTCTAGCACTGTTGTTCTTCCCTAGCTCCTTCCACTTGGACATTCTGTATACAGAGGCCCCACATAAATCCCAAGCCCTTTGTTTTGCCATTTATGCTTCCGTAGGGTCATATTACAATAGCTTTAATTAAAATACAAACCAAGTGAGTAATTGCAGGCTTTTTAATTTTACAGTGCAGTTTGTCACTGTAACGGGTATGCTGAAACACGGAAGTCTCTTAATGAATTAAAGGAAATGCATATTTAGAAAGACTTAAAACTGCCCATGACCAGCACCCTCATACACTCACACAAAGATAAGAGGAGAACTTTTCTTGTCAGTGATCAAACCCCCAATAAAAATGATGAACTTGTATGTCCTCCTGGCTACAGCTCTCAAAGTGCCCTGTGGCTCCCCTGATTATCCTTAAGCAGAACTCTTGTGGACTTACTTATTTTGTACACGCCCTTCCATCTACATGTATCCATAAGGCAGAAAAAAAGTTATTTTTACAAAAGAGTTGAATAGAAAATAAAAAGGAAAATGCTCAGTTAATATTGTTTGTGCCCTCCAATCTGTAATATCTCATCTTAAAAGAAATAATACTTACATTTCAGGGATGTTTGTTTCCCAGAAGCACATGCTTGTTTTCCCTTCTACACATTGCCCATCATTCAGTGTGTGTTTCACAAAAGACAGAGTGAAAAGCCTGTTGTAGTGGAAGTGCTGGAATACAATTTTAACTGCAAAGATCTAATGAGTAGATCTAATCACACGTGGACTACCCCTCCGATAAGTAGAGTAAATCCAAGTACCATTAAGGAAACTGCTAAGTTTTTCCTGATGCCCACTCCAAACAAGTAGGAAATCCTTTTTGACAGCTGTTGTAAATAATAGAATACAGGGTTTATGGGTTTTTGTTATTTAAAGGATAGCAGATAAAATAATCGATAGGGATTTGAACACATATTACAAGAGTACTTGCTGACAGAGGGCATTTCCTAAAGGGGGGATCCACTCCCACGCCAACTCTGTTACCAGTCTTTTAAAGCAGCAATAGAAAAAAGCAGAACTACAGTGTCACTGCTGAAGTCACGCCACATTCATCATTGTCAACACCACTAGCTATTATTCTTCAAATGGCATGTACCACATTGAACTGTAAAACAGAACACCACTGTTTCCTTCCACTTTATGCATGAAAATTAGATGTAAGCACAGAGTGGCAAATGCGGGAACGAATGCAAATCTTGTCCCTTTCAGGGAAGATGTTTCTGAGCACTAGAAAAGGAACAGAGCCTAAAAAAACCCAAAACCATAACCTCCCCCCCAAGAAACCAAGTATGTTTTTCCACATATTCCAGAGCTACCAAGGCAGGAGTAGAGCTTCAGTCATGGCCCACTGCTCCCCTCCCAGTGTCTCCTGGTGTACAAACGACTCAGAAAGATTCTGGGTTTGGTGATCTCTGCCTTCTACGGCAAAGCCATTTCTCCAGCTGCAAACAGCAGCCGGTAACACTGCACTGAGCAGTCTGACGCAGCTGGAACTCCTGCCTGGACCTCCTGGGCACTGAAGTTGCACTGTCAGAATGGCTCAGTTTTTTTTCCTGATTTTAACTTAATGATCAATCCACGACAAGCACCTGTAGTTGGTAATGACTAGAAAGTGGGAAGTACCCAGCAGCTATTCCAGCCCTGAGATCACAAGCTTACTCCACACCCTGAAGATTTTAACAGCTTTCCCTTAGCATTAATGCACCAAATTGTTAGGAAAGCGTTTTCCATTTCTGAAAGATGCAGCTCCGGCCGGATGTGGGAAAACAGAGTGGCAAGGCAGGGTGGCACTGGATTTGGGAACATGCACTTACACTCTGTACCTCCTCTCCATAGGGTACACCAACTAAGCATACCCCAAGGCGATGTCAGTACCAACAGCGTCGTTTCTACCCACATCCTAAACCCTTCTTTTTGGATTTGCAGCTCTTTAATAATGTCAGCACCACCCACTGTACTCCCAAAGTTTTACAGAAATGGCTGTTTCCTCACATTGATGGCTACATTGAGTAAGACTCCAATTCAGCAAACACTTGCGCACCCACTTGATCTAAAGCACTCATGTCATCCAACTGAGTTCAGTGAGTTGTGGGTAAGCACAGGGTAAAGACTGAGACTGAACACAAAGTGCATTGGCCAGGTACTGCCATACAACCACACTTAGCACTGATTTACTTATGGTAGCTGAACTTAACCAGACTTTTGTCCACAGGAACATCCACACTTCTTACACCAATTACTCTGAGGAAAACTATTCCATACAGTGTCTGCTATAATGATCCCTTCACAACCATTGATTTTGTGACTCTTGCAAAAAAATCTCAGTTCCCCAATCACTTTTATTTGGCAAAGCACTTATAAGACATAAAGGAAATAAATATACTTCAACAAATTTACCTCCCTTCACTTGCATATCAGGTTGGTTTTGTTTTTTTTGTTTGCTAAAAATCGTCCTCTTCTCAAAAGCAGTATGTGTTTGAAAATCATAAATTGATGCTGGTTCCTTTTTTTAGCAGAGGGATGTATGTTAAGAAATAAAAATGCAAGCAATTGTTCCTCCTGCTTGCTATTCATTGCTCAAATACTGAAAATCTTTTTATGAATAACAAGAATTGATGTTTTTGCCAGTAGCAACAATATTTACAGAATGTATGTTACATTAAAGAGGAAATTGAAAGTAAAGATGTGATTCCACTAAAAGAGACACTAAAACATGCAGACTATCTCACCCTGGCAAAGCCTGCTCTCCTTTTGTCAAGATGTTCTGCTTAGTATTCACAAACCTTTTGTATTTTATGTTGACTATTTAAATCAGTTATTATCTATCAAAGTGGGCTTCTGCAAACATTTGTGATATCAGAAAGAAATAAACAGCAATTATAAAGCACAACAAAACCGTGGGATTTTTCATAAGCTAGAGAAAGCTTTTCCCATTCAGCTAAGGATGTTTCTTGAGGGAAACAAAGAGAAAATGCTCTGAAAGTAAACCACAGAACTAAACCAGCCAGTTTGACTACTGCAGGCTTCAGTGTACCAGGGAACTATGACAAGCTCCATCAGCTTAGCAGCTTGTGCCAAATGCCATCATTAAAAGTGACACAGAGCTGCTCAGAGTGCAGACCGCCAAGGTCCCACCAACACCAGTGAGCACAAGAGGAAACTTCATGTGAATAGGTCTATCTTCCTGATTGTCAGCCTAGTGGAACTATGGTGCTTAATTCCCTACCAATCATCTGTTAAAAATAGGTTCATTTTCCTTTAAGTAAGACCTGAACCGATGAAAGAACAATGCATTCAGCTCATAGGTCTTACTTGGAGATTAAGAAATACACTTCTAACCCAAGTATTTTACACCTCCACAGCCACTGAAAGTACAACCAAAACTCACAACTCATAAAATCCAAATGTCATTTCCTTTTCTCCATACACAGAAGTGTACCAAAATGTACCAAAACATACCACAAAAAATAAAATCAAACCCAGCAAGAATCCAGTTTGCCTTACATTATCAAAAACATCTGGTTTGAGGTGCAGTTTGACCAAGGGAACAGGAGAGAGAATTCCATAGCCAGACACATGGGAGCACTGTATTTTGTCAGCAGTGTCAGGAGAAACCAAGTCCCTTCCCGACGGGAGGAATCGGTTAGTTCAGGAGATTGCTGAGGAGCCTTCACAGACTCACCAGAGAGAAAAGGAAGTGTAAACCAGGCCCTTTTAAGCACATATTTTGAAATTATGGACTGCTGACAGACCACTTAACAGAATGTACACAGCAGATGTTAATAAAATACACTTCTGGATAACCAACTCCCCCACCCCAAAATACGTCAGCCATGTAACAGAGTGCAGTGAATAAAACAAATTCATTAGGAAAAAAAACCCCAAAACCCCAAACCAACCAACCAAACCCAAACCAGAGAAAGAACTCCCACAAACTAGAAAGAGAACAACGAAGGAGGACACGTGAAGAAAGAGGGAAGGTGTAGTCATTATTTACCACACTGTATTTCATCCAAAAGATGATATTTAAAATTTAAAATAAAGAAAATTTAAAATAAAAATCCTAATGATGATGAACATATGCAGTAGGTGCCATGCACAAGTGGAGAGGTGATGCCTTTAACAGGTTTTTCTGTTATGGTTAGATTCAAAGCAGGCAATTACACAAAAAAAAAAGAAGGAAAACTCTGGAGGAAAACACTTCTGTCTCACCGGAATGAAAATGAACATGGAATTAATCATATGGCTCTAGAGAACTTAGAATTAAACACTACTAGTCAGAAAAGATAAAAACAATAACTCAAATGTATTTCAGCTGTCATATACACCCATTAATATTCTTTTCGCTCAAATTTTACATTTCTCATTTCTTTCCTCAATGAATAGGGAAATGTCTTATGAAGAGGGATGGAAGACAAAGGCAGCAAATCAAATGGCATGGCAACAAGTAGGTAAATGCAAGCCATGCTTCAGGCCAAGACAGCTTCCTGAGTGGATTTATATTACTGCATAACTGAGGTACTGTGCCATGATTCTGGATAGGTTTGCTAAGGAGTATATTCCCAAAGCAAAATAGAATATGCATAGATACCCAGAAAATATCATCAGAAATTGTCCAGTATATCCATAATAACGAACCTGCCATGCTGCAAATGCAAAAATTTAATTTTTTAGTGAAAACAAACTTTTTTTTTTTTTAAATATGCCTCAAAAATACATGTTTTCAGCAAACAATTTCAAAACTGGCATTGGCAGACTCATGGCCATACCTGATAAACTGGACTGATGCCCAAGACCCTTTCAGCTGAGAAAAAGAACATCATTTTCCTCTAACTGGACAGTGAAACACTGCACAAGGTGAACGGTGGCATACCTGCAGCCAGTGCAAGAAACAGGAGAGCAACAGTAGAAAAATCATGCTACTTTTTTATAATACATCTGAAGTGGAGAGTCAAACTGCCCTGAACTGGAGGGATAATTAAAATATCACCCAGAGCTGAAGGTTCACACCCCGTTCATATGGAACGGTTGACAACAATACCCCAGTAAAAATGCCATTCTGTTCCTGCCAGCATTGCTGACAATGCTGTTATGGAATTAAACCTTTGCCCCTTTCAGTCCCTCAAGCAAGGTGTTCCGTCTCAAAATCGAGGCAGACGTCTGTACATACTCTGCCTCGACATCAGCCCCGCCAATACCCCTGGACATGTGCACCAGTAGCATTCATTCTGCACACCGGTCTGGCCCTTGTCCGCATCTTGTCTTCAAACCCTGCTCTCATTACTCCTCCGATACCTCACCCGCACGAATAGGTGTGACTGACCCTGTCGCCTCCTCCAGCCACTGCTCATCAAGTTCCACTGGTAACTGGGACAGTTTGTGTGTGGAGCCATCTCCCTTCCACACGCTGCTCACTGGCCCTTGATTTCAGTAAGCTGCTTACCCACAGAAGTGGTACAACGGCCTTTCTCAAAACTTACCTGAAATCCTCGATGACAGTGACAGGACTTTCAGTACAGCCTGCGTAAAAACTGGACATTGCCCACAAACAGCTCCTGCAACAGAGAACACAACCCCTAATTTAGGAATGTGTTTCTGTTTTATCAAACCCACTATCTGCTTTATAAAAATATTATTCCCCTCCTACCAAGCTGCTGACCGATATATTCTGTTTCTTTTCACTGAAACTTAGCATCATGCTGTGTTTTCATGTTGAGATGAAAATTGGAAAATAGGTATTCAGGTTTATTCTGTCATCTTGACAATCTGTTTTTTCCTTGTGATATTTTAATCCACTTTTCATCCTTTCAACATTAACAACTTCTGACAAACTTTTCTTCACCCATGAAGATAACATCCTCATAAATGACCTTACGCTATGTCTGAGGCTTGGAACATGAATTTATTTCCTTTTATCACTTTGTACTAAAAAGAAAGAAAATGAACCATTATTAAAAAGGGCTTTCCTCCCCTCCTTTTTAATTCTCCTTATGAATAACAGTTTCTTTTCCTTTTATCTTTTCTTTCTGAACTACAGGTACAGTCTGATGCCTTTAAGCATAATATTTCAGGCCAAATGTATTTCTTAAATCAACAAAACCGAATTAAATTACTACCTGCAGGCAGAATAAATTAAATAAAACGTATAGTAATACCATTCTTAGACCTTTTTCTCTGTGCAAAACCACTAATCATAGAATCCCAGGCTGGTCTGTGTTAGAAGTGAACTTACAGCTCATCCAGTTCCAACCCCCTGCCACGGGCAGGGACACCTTCCACTAGAGCAGGTTGCTCCAAGCCCCTGTGTCCAACCTGGCCTTGAACACTGCCAGGGATGGGGCAGCCACAGCTTCTCTGGGCACCCTGTGCCAGCGCCTCAGCACCCTCACAGGGAAGAACTTCTTCCAGTTTTTTTCTTACTAAAATTGAAGATTTTTTTTGAATGGCAGCATTCCAAGAGAAAAGAAATAATCTATTTTCCCACAGAGAAAAGGGAGAGAATTCTCATTAAGATTTTAAAGAATTGTACGGCTTACAAGAAATACTGGTCTTCCAGGACTAAAAAGTGAATTTCTTTCTTTACTCAAAGAATAAAACAAACTCAACTGTGGGAAAAGAGATCAGTGCTGTTTCACGCATGCATTTCTGCTTATCAGTGTGGTATTTTTAGGAACAAGGAGTTTGTACACATCCTGGTCTCTGCTCGAAACACGAGTAAGGATTTGCATTTCTGATAATAGAGCTATCCAGAAGAAACAAGGCTGAGCACACATATTTAAACGAGACAGTCAATATTCAGTAACACTGTCTCCAGCAATTATTCTAGATAAAACTGGGATTTGCATCAGTTCTTATTGTTAAGTGCTTGACATCATCTCCACATCCTTGCTTTTAGAATTTGAACTATGTGTTATCAACCTTTCCCAGTTGACCCACAACCAAAGAAAAGCATCTTGATGCAGAATAAAGGTCAAACTGCAGTAGCAATTAGATAAATATTGTGAAAATTAACTTTTTAACATTGCTGTTTCCATACCATCAACAATCTAAACTGTGCGACAGCCGTGCATCCAACCTGAATTAATTATTTTAGGAAGCAATAAAGCTGCATTAGTGCCATGAATGGTATGCTCTCATAAGGTCTAGATGAGGTAGTAGTTCTAGATGAGGTCTAGGTGAGGTGGAAGGGACACTTCGCTGTGCTCTCTCTTCCTCCAAATTATCTAAAGGGAAAGGGGTTTATGCATCTCCCACAATTCATTTTTCCTTTGAAAAATAAGGAAAGAGAGAGAATACAGAACAAAAGTAAGAAAAGCTTTCAGACTTGCTCTCCTTTGCTTCTTTGTGCTTGAAGTCTGCCCAATTACCTCACCTAGCCCCGGCCTCTAAGCACCTCCTGCTTTTTCATGTGCTAACAAGGCATATTCCAGATGAGGCAGGGAGGTAAAGCAAGCTGCCCAAGCTGCCTGCAGGCCCATGGGGTTCTCAGTCTCCAGCCTACTGCCACAACCACCAGGCCATCCCCTGGCTTTGCAATAGCCAAGAACCCAGAGTGGTTTTCAAACATTCCACTGAAGTTTCATTTCAGCACAGCTGATGTTGCCAACAAGAGAACCCCTCTTCTGCTCACTAACTCAGTCGATGGCACTCTCCAAAGTCCACTGATGGTACGTCTGTGGACAGCCAAGAGACCTGGGCTGGGTACCAGCGCACAGCATTCCCCACCCTGTGGCCACGCAGGGCCCCGGATAGGCAGGAAATCAGGAAATACATCCTGGCCAAAATGAGATCAGTGGCAAACGCCTCTTCACTGGCAGACCCCATTACCTCCCTCCTGCAGGCCTGCCCTCTGAGCGCAAACACACCAGGGCTTGGGTAAGCTGTGGTGGCGGTGACAGGCTTTTCAAAGACCCGTGGAAGCATCTACTGGTTTCAGATGATGTCACATACATCATCATTTCCACACACCCCCCCCCCCCCCAAGGATTTGAAACGACAAAAAAGAAAAATTATTCCCTCTCATTTTTTAATGAGAATTGCCCACCCCCAGCAGGTGGAAGGCTACTGCCTGCAGGAGCTTTTTTGTTGGCGAAAAGCTCAGTTTATATAATCAGCATGGTAATTAGTGAGCACTTTGCTATTAAAAGGAACTCATTACTGCTAAATTTTGCTGATTGATCCATACTCATGAAGCGATTTAAAAGATGTAAAAAGCATTCTGTGAGCCACTTCAAATAAAATCTTCAGTATGAATATTGAGAAAACATAACTGACAGTTGTCTCTGACTAAGCTCAACCTGTAATTCTCCAGCAGTTCAAGCAAATCTATGTGGAATTGGAAAATTAAAATAATTACCCTAAGTCATATATTGTTCCCTGCTACTTGTCAGATTTCCTTCACAAGGGATGGAGCTTGGTGGGTCGAGTGTATGTTCACCTCAGATTCTGTGATGCTTTCAGAGGTGATCTCGCAATCGGACAGAGCAACACAAGTGGTTGTAGAGTCACTGGATTAACCTGTCTGACTGAAGACTTGCAGGTGCTGCTCCCTTCCCTGAGGGCTCCTGGGAGGCTTGCCATGTCCATGAAGTCCTGTTAGTCACATAGAGAGATAGCCTTATGAGAAGCAGTTTGGAAAAAGCATCACCTTTACCCAAAAGAAATTATTAGCATGCATCTGAAACTGTGATGGAATGAGTTACTGCCAACTTTGTACTCTTTGCCAAGTTTTCTCATGCTTCAAAAAGAACTGATCAATTATCCAACGATTTTTAATACTGAAATGCAGGAGGAGGAAGAAGAACAAGGGAGAGATGGCAAGAAGGTGGACATATGTCAGCAGTTCAAAGAATTTCCCTTATTCAGGGAAATCTCATGAGAATTTCTGCCTCCACTGAAGTCAACATAAAACTCAATGAGCTCAACAGTGCCAGTATATCAGCCTTGACCTAAGTGCTTCTAATAAGCAGCCTGTTCCTTTCTCCCTGCCCTGCCCAGGTGCCACTTCACATCCAAGCGAGCTGTGGCTCTGAGGCTGGCCCCATTCTTTCAGGCACTGAAAATAACAAATAAATAAAAATGGTTTGCCCATCGCAGACCAATCTGGTATTTATGGGCTCCACGACAGCATGAAATTATTTTACAAATGGAAAGGACATAACCAGTCACTGAAGTGGGTACTTGTTTTGACAGGGATCTTAAGTAACTATGGCTAGCCCAATTCACCCACTATCAAAGTGAAGCTGACTTCAGTGAGAGCTGGGTCAGGTGCTAAAATCATGCAGCACGGTCACACCTTGCTACAGTAGGAAGGGAATATGGATCTCAGTTCAGACACTGAGGACAACCAAGGTAGGTCACTGTTCTGGAGGGCACAGGGACAACTGTATCGCTGAGCAGGTACTCCTGTGCAAACGGGACAGGCACTTCACGTGGACAAGTCATCTCCACGACCTACTCCACTGATCTCCATTCTCCACAGCCACGCTCTCCTGCCAGCAGTCGCACCACCACGTGCCCTTTCACAGCAAGTGCTGTAAGATAATGAATTTCAATATCTAAAGGTCTATTTCCCTACTCTATTCCTTCCCGTTTCCATATTTTGGAGACGAGAGGATTATGCTTGTTCAGCCTTTGCTCTTGTTTTTTCAGTGCATTAAGTATTTTTAAGCTATTTTTTCCCTCCAGAAAAATGAGTGCTTCTAACATTCATTTTGCTTTAAGAAATTTATTCTCGCTTTCAAGCAGCAGAAACAACTTTTACTGAGTATTATTTTTATCCTTCTTGGAGATGGATGATTTATTTTTAATTGCTTCTTTAGGTCAGGATGCTGCTTACCAGTCTGTCTACACTTACCATGTTCATTAATTTAAGCTTTTTTAAAAAGCAGTAGGTCAAATCACTTTTTTGTCCTGGAAAGGGAAGTCATGGTAGATAGAGATCAATTATTAATCAACATTAACTCAAAGTATAAAAAAGCCAAGAAGCATCTAAGACTCAAGAGCTCTTGAGTGAATGAGTTTATACCAGATGATACTTTTCCAGCAGAAACTCTCCTAGGAACTTAAGCACAAGGAGACAGAGGTCTAAGTCCTCAGAGCTACTGATGTCCTTTATTTGTAGACAAAAAACAACCCAAGAGAAAGAAAAAGAACAGACTCCAAGGTTATACAGAGATGTACATGAAAACAAGACCACAGCCAGCTCTTCCAAATATTAAACTCCTATTAATCCAAATCCAGCTCTCCATCCCCTCAAAGTCAGTCACAGAATTGTACAGTCATAGAATGGTTTGGGTTGGAAAGGACCTTAAGATCATCCAGTTCCAACCCCTTGCCATGGCCATCAATTAATATATTGATAGAAGTACAGGATCCTAGACCCAGCAGAATATATTGTATGATCTACAGAATTCAGCAAACACAAGTAAATATCCCTTTTGTTATTTCCTACATTTAACAGATACGAAAAAAAGCACATGTAAAAACACTGGGAAAACCCTGCTGCTTCTCAATTCCTTGTGTTTATTACAGATCACAGGGGACAGCTCACAACCATCCATAAACTGATTTGTAGCCATTGTGTTGAAAAAAAGCCAGTCCAGAACTGCCTTGAAAATGTGATCCTGTGTTCCTGCGTTCCCGTTTTATGTAGAGCATAAAACTACCTTTTAACTTTAATAACACTACTTATGTCTTTTTATCAGGTATTTGGGAAAATACATTTGAACAGAATACTATAGCTAACACACTGCCTCTGAGCTTCCTGCACGGAATTCTCAGTATACAAACAAGATATAGATACACACAGAGAAGAGAACTACCACAAGCACAAAGCCAGTGCCAGACCTCTTTGCTCTAGCCAGTACAATTAGTATTTAATACTAATAATTCATATCTCAGCAAGACACACACAGTTACCACTGACAAACATGCAGGCTCCAGTAACACTGGGTAAAATTATACCCATGCATTATATAAATATTACAAGCTTCATCCTTCACCTCTCTTCAGAGATAACCCCACACTAACGGCATTCAACTGATTTATAACCCTGGCTGGAGAAAAGCAAAAACCCTTCTGCAATTTTCCGTCTCCTCTGAACGAGCTTTTGTTCGTAATCCACATTTCTGTACCCAGTAACGTTCTCTGCTAGGTTCATAAAGGGGTGTTTCAGTGAGATCAGTGCGCTTGCTGCCGTTGCACTGCTCAGTTCAGGTTAGCTGTTTTAACTGTTTCACAGAAACCTGTGACAGCCGAGATCACCACCTGACCCATCCTGCTCACCGAGTGCTGAGCCTGGCACGCTCAGAGCAGTATTTGCACATGCAGTGACACAAGAGGTTCCTTCTGCTTGCATGGCCATGTGGTGGCTTCATGTAACAAAACTACCATTCCCTGGATCTGCTGAAAACCGGACATCTCCTTCATCCCACCAAGCCGTGGAGTAGACACACTGCACCGTTACGCTTTGCTCAACCACCACATCTGGATCTCCTGGTTCTCCCATTGCTCCCTGCAACAGGTCTGTAATTTTTAGTAAAAACAGTTGGCATGAATCTGTAAATGACCTTGTATGACCTTGTACTTTTTACTACCAAACTTCACCCTAACTTTTAAAGCTTTGACATTCTTTCCGTACCATATTCTGACTTTTTCTGAAGTAAAAACACTTCCCACGTTTCCCCCAAGAGGTTTCATCAGTGCCTGCCTACTTCTCGCACCCTGTTATGACACGTGGACACTTCCACCGCACCAGCTCGTCACAGTGCGGGCCGTCACTGCCAGCACCTCCGACAGGACACAACCTCCGCGCCTGCCGCCACCTGCTCCGTGCTGGCTGAAGCCAAGGCCCGGCCACACGGCGCCAGGGGACGGCCCAGGGGCGGCTGGTGGCGACCGAGACACCGGGACAAGCCCTTTCCCTTAACACACATGTACACACACACACACGTATGTGCACACACACACACACACACACACACACACACGTGTATGTGCACACACATACATGTGCACACACACACACACTCACACACACAGGTGTATGTATGTATACACACACACACACACACACTCTCTCTCACACACGTAGCAGCGGGCGGAACGCTGCAGCCCCACCGCGGTCGCAGCTCCCCGTCCCCCCTGCTGCCCCCCCGCTCCCGCCCCGCTCTCGGAACGGCGCCGTTCCGGGTGACCGGCCACCCCGCCCCGCCCCGCCCCGGGCACGGGCACGGGCACGGGCACGGGCACGGGCACGGGCACGGGCACGCCCCGATGCGTCCCGGCCACGCCACGGGCACGAGCAGTGGCCCCGCCGCTGCGCCGTGACGTATAACGCTGTCAGCGACGGGGTGACGTTGGCGCGTGCGCGCGGTGCTCCGCCGGCGGAAGGTCGCAGCGGTGACCGGCTCGGCAGCCGACGCCATGTTGTCTGTGGCCGCCCGCGCCGGGCCCTTCGCGCCGTTCCTGTCCGCCGCGGCGCACGCCGTGCCCGGCCCGAGGAAGCCGCTGGCGCCGGCCGTGGCGCGTCGGGCCGAGACGGTGCCGCTGGACGTGAAGCGGCCGCTGCTCTGCCGGGAGTCCCTGAGCGGCCGGTCTGCCCGGGGGGGGCTCGTCGCCGGCGCCAGCCTTAACGGTGCGGGGCGGCTGCCGGGACCAGGGCTGGGGGAGCCGCTCGGGGCGGGCGGGGGCCGGCCCCAGCCGCAGCCCGGCGCCTGCCCGCGGGCTTCGGCGGCACCGCACGGCCACGGGCAGCGGGCGGCCTGCTCCCGGCGGGGGAGGCGGGTGCGGTGCGGGCCGGCGCGGGGAGCGGAGCCGTGGGTTCGTTCAGGGGCGGCGGCGGGTCAGCCTTTGGTGCGAGCTGTCATCGCTGCGGTAATGCGCTCGCGGCAGCCTCCTGCCGTGCGGCGCTCGCGGGTGGGTGTTCATCGTGCGCTTGGGAAGGTGCAGGAACGTTCTGTTCGTTCAGGTGGACCGGGGCACCCGAGCAGAGATGTCCAGCGGGCCCGCACGGGGCTGTGCTGGGGCACAGAACAGCGCGGGCAGCGCCCTCGCTGTGGCGAGCTGTCACCGTTTTCCTTGTTGGAATTCCTGTTCCCGCCGCTGGGGCAGGGGTCAGAGGAGCACCAGGCAGGGGAAGGTGCCGGGTCCGTGCAGCAGGGGCTCGCGTGGTGCGCGCGGGGCTGGGGCGCAGCCATCCCCACGGCGCGCAGCTCACCGGGCCCTGCCTGCGAGGCCGCGAATTCTGCTGATCCATCACTAACGTAGCTGACGTTTAGTCTTATTCTTAGTTTTTATTAACACCGAGCACGCTTTTCATGGAGCATAAGGAACTTTTAGAAGTTAAAAATATTTTGCTTGTTACTGAATGTAAAGCATTTTAAGTCTTGATACTGAAATAAGCTAGTGTGGTTTACTCTCAGGATTTTGAATTTCAGTTTAATTTCTCTGCAGTTGAAATCCTACAGCAGATGCCTTCTCTATGCTGAGTTACTTGTAAATAAATATAAATATTTTCCTCATTGCATATAAATCCCTGAGAATACTTAAAATACTAAGTACTTTGAGGGAATGATTTTTATTAGCCTTTGATAGCTTTGTAGCAACTGCTAGAAAACAATAAAAACTAACTAGCTCTTTCCAAAGAACAGAGGTTGCTCATTAGCAGTGTCCTGGGTTCAGCTGGATAACACATTCCATCTTTAGCTCACAGATTTTCCTTGAGGGAAGCAGCTCGCTTTTGCTGCAGAAACTAAGGGAAGACTGCATGAATTATCCATCACACCTTGTTAGTTTAGCACCCAGCTTTGACACTGTAAAACCTCAGGAGTTGGATAGTTATTAGCTTTATCCTTAAATCGTTGTATGAAGTGAGCCTGGTAAATAGAGGTCTGCAGGTTTACAAACTATTTACTGGAGCAGTTCTGACACAGTTTAGTATAAATGTGGATGTCTGATACTGTATTTTTGATCTTAAAATGCTTAGCTTTGTGCTTTGGATGATTTATGGCATAGAAGTTTCTTGAGTCAAAGCACCAACATGTTAAGCTACAGATGTGCAAACTTCACTAAAGCAAATTTCTTCATAGTAGTTTTTTTCCAGGGAAACATCTGAACGGAAAACAGGCCTGTCTTATCAGGACATGGTATCCTGCAGGAGTTTTTCCTTGAAATCTTCTGGAAAAAATGGTTCCCTTTAAACCCAGAGCTTCTCTCAGATTTGTCTGTGTCCTTATCGGGCTCTGTGTAATTTTCAAATAGGTAAAACAGTTCCACAAATCACCTGTTCATCTACAAAAATACCTTCTGGAAACCATTTTCCTACAACTTCATTAGTGGAATCATACCCAGACGCTGGAATAGTTTCTGCCCATTCCACAAATGAAATTTGAAAGCTATAACTCCAAATACATTGTCATGTTTTTTACCTAAAAGGTTTGTCATTCTATGTTCTTTCTCTTGCAGCACCCGCCACTGTTCGTTGCGTCCATAACGATGTCGCAGTACCTGACTTCTCTGCCTATCGTCGCCAAGACGTGCTAGATCCCACCACATCTTCTCAAAGCAGCAGTGAATCTAGGAAAGGGTTTTCCTACCTGCTGACCGCAACAACGTGTGTAGCAACTGCCTATGCTGCTAAGAATGTTGTCACCCAGTTTATTTCCAGCATGAGTGCCTCTGCTGATGTGCTAGCACTATCAAAGATTGAGATCAAGTTATCTGACATTCCAGAAGGCAAGAACATGGCTTTCAAGTGGAGAGGGAAGCCGCTTTTTGTGCGTCACAGAACCCAGGCAGAGATTGATCAGGAAGCTCAAGTTGATCTGGCTACCCTGAGGGATCCGCAGCATGACTTAGACAGAGTTAAGAAGCCAGAATGGGTCATACTCGTAGGTGTCTGCACCCATCTCGGTTGCGTGCCTATTGCCAACTCTGGGGATTTTGGCGGGTATTACTGCCCTTGCCATGGGTCCCACTATGATGCCTCTGGCAGAATCAGGAAAGGCCCTGCTCCCTACAACCTCGAGGTTCCCACTTACCAGTTCCTGGATGAGGACATGGTGGTTGTGGGCTGAGTAACAAGGTGCTCACTCACCTTCATGTTCCCATGAATGTGCACTCAGAAGGGTTAACTGAGATTATGGAGTTCTGTAAAACCATACTAGCTGTCTAGGTTCTCGGCCAGACAATGGTTGAGTACTTCTGTGTTCAATTTTAAATAAAACTTGGAGTGAGCGCATGTTCCTGGCTTATGGTAATGTGTGTTTATTTGTGTGTGGACTGGCGTGTCTAGTCAAAGAGAAACCACAGCAGACCAGAGTATGTTTATGGAGCTCTCTTGAAGGGCAGCTGATCCAAGACAGACAGTGAACTACACAGCGATTGCTTCCTATTTTCGTTATTTTTACTTTCTGTTGTTTTTAGTGCATTATGGGAAGGAACATCTAAAGAAGATGTTCCTTTGAACTTCTAACAGTTTGGAGTAAGTTTCAGTGTAGAATCCTACGAGATGCAATCCTGTTCCTTCCAATGTGTTTCTGTTTTCAAATGAAGTGAAGGAAAAAAGAAAAACCTCCCTAGAAAGAAAATTCTTTTACATTGTTCAGAGGCAGCTTATAATTGTTTATCTGGAATGACAGCAATGTAATTTTGTGATGATGTGGACAAAAATCAGCATGTCATGTTAGAATTATAATTTTTATACTTGCAGATAAGGCTTGAACTTACGCATACCTAAACATCAGGCCAGGGATGTTTAGCTGTGCTTGGGACACTGGGAGCTAAGCGGCACTTTCCCAAACGCAGTAAGTTGAAGAAGAAGTAAAAAGGGAAACCAAGTTTTACAAAGGGTGAAAATCAAATCCTAAGAACTGGTTCTGGACTAATCTCTAGGGTTAAACATAGCCAAAAAATGAGATGCCATTGGACTCACTGATTTGTGTGAGCATTATCCCTTCACATTGCCTGTAGGATAAGCCAAATAAAGGCCAAAATTTTGAAGCCTCTTTCACCTTGCAGCTGACTGACAGCACAGAGAAACAAATGCAGCCCAAACCAGACCATTTAAACTGTGTTGGTCCTGCCAGTGCAAAACTAGGCTATAAACTCCAGTGCACAAGACCAAACAGGGTTTGCTGTCCCAAAAATCAAACCAAAAGACGCCAATGTATCCTGCACTTCCTGTTTGCTTCCCATTCTTCTGCTGTGTGGACACTTCTGTCTTGCACTGCATTAATGTGCTCCCTCCAGTTGCAAAATAGACAATAAAATCTTCAGAATTCCCTGGTCTGGAATGTTCAGCCACACACAGCTCATGTAAAGCTGTGCTGACAATTGGGTTAAAGCCCAGGTTTTCAATAGGATTAATGAGAATATTGGTGCGTTTGGCTCACCTGTTCTCAGGCAATTCAGTGACAAAGGCCACAGATGACCACTGCAAATCTCAGGTGTATGTTTTACACTGCTCCATGAATTCGAGCTTTACACCTTACCACTATGTCGACAGAAACATTCTCGAGAACTTTTTTTTGCTATAATGAATCATGCTAAACCAGTACTGGAAGAGAAGTTCCCAAACCTGTACCTAAGTTAACTGGTATCTGTGTCTGTGCCTTCCCTTGCAGGGCTGATCTTTCTTGAAATTTCCTGTATCAAGGAAATAGCTTAGTAACTCCTGAAGTAGCATTAAAGCATTGCTCATCTCAGGTAGCTACTCTTACCTCACCGTGAAGATGTTTTTCAGCCTACAGGCACATTATTTAGGCCTCATCTTTGTTTCCATAATCATGAAGTACTGCAGTACCAGTGACTTTGCCCCCTGTAAGCAAGGAACGGCCGGGGCAGTGTCCGAGGTGACAATGGGAGCTGGAGCAGTTACCTCACAGCTGGGCTCAAAGGGTCACACATGAGATCACTTGCACAGAAGCAGCTGGTGCTTAAATTACACTCAATCTATACGGAAGTATATGTCGGAAGAGAAAATGAGCTTTATAAAGGTTGCATGAACTGGGTAGAGCTGCAAATGTTGATGAAAAAAAGGATTAGAATTAAAAATAATCTTGACGCATAATGCTCTACAAACCTAGGATGTTGTGTTAGGAGGTAATTTCTAGGTAGCAGGTCTGCAGAGAAGGATCTGGGGTTATAGGAGATCACAAGCTGCAGAAGAGTCCATAGGGCCACTGTGATGAAAAAGGCTGCCCGTTGGGATGAAGGCTTGTATGGAGAATGTGAAAACCCATCCTACTTCATCACTGGTAAAGCATTACCTGAAGATGATTTGTAACTCCAGGTGCTTTACTTAAAGAAAACTGTCCCAACTAGAGCAGTATTCAGACGAATGCAACAACTATGCTTAAGTTTACATATGACTGAAATGAAAGTGGAACAACTAGAAAAGATGGAGGAGATGTAACAATGTTTTTAAAACTATTCCAAAACAAAAATATAAATAGATAAAAGTGAACTATTCTCTGTAAACTTTGGGTATAAGCTAAGAAATAATAGGCCTGAATTAGAAGCAGAGACTTTGTTGGGAGGAAAATGAGTCTTTCCAACTGTAGAATATTTAATAGTTAATAATAGTTCAAGATTAGATACCTGGAAAGAGATGTGGAACGTCCCCAGTGGAAGCTGGGAAGAACACTTGTCAGTGGCAGCTCAGGCTGCACCTTCGGAGGTGCCTTCCAGCAGCACAGCTCTGAACCCCTGAAAATAGACAATGGATGGTTGTATCATTTTTAACGTGTCATAGCTTTGAAGATTAGAATCTGTGGGGCTAAAATTATCTGTTGCAAAGTAAATGCACCCTGAACAGTAATGAATCACAATTCCCTGAGCGCCAAAGCCCCACTGCAGGCAGGATGGCCAGAGTCACAGCCTTGGTATCTTTGAGGGAGGGTTAGAAACCTATGAAGAAAAATCTCTTGAATCTGTAATTGCATTTCTTCCGTCATGTTTGTGGTATTTAAGTCACTTTGCTTTCCATTTATCTTCCACAAAGCTCAAAGGCAGCAGAAATTGCCTCATTCTGTGGTTTTTGGCTGTCTTTCATTCATCAGTAGTCTATCATCAGTATGTTTCTCCTGGCTTGAGATACAATCTATTAACATCTTTGACAGCTTCTTGTGTGCTGCTTTTTGCTGTCTCCCCGAGTGAGCTTTAAGGGAATGGGGTTTAGCTGATTTGTATTTGTTTGAACAATACAAAACAGTTTTCTCAATTTTCTTCTGTAATTAGTTTTATCAGTACCACTTTGTTCTTCATGAGAGAAAATAATCCAAACATTGCACAGATTTGGTTTCTCTCTTGCATTCTTTAGACTTGGCTGCAAAGCCCTTCTGGTTTCCTGTGCAGCTTTTGAAAACATCTACATTTATCTGTTGATATTTTTATTTTGAAATAAATTACAACAATTAAATAATACTGAAGTCCTTGACTAGAATTATCTTTAGCAACTCATTTAACTACTGTTTATAAAACCACTTTCATCTAAGGATCTTAATGACTGCTGTTACCATTATCTGCTGAGCTGCATCCCCACTGCACCACAGTGTATTTCCGAATGACACCCTGCTTTGAAGTCTTTAAACTCCACAACAAAGCCATGGCTTAGGGATGTTTTTGACATCTAATTGTAGTTTTTGACAAAACCCTTCCATCTCACTCTGTGAGAACACAAGTCTCAGTGTTTTCATTATTCTTGGTTCATATTTTTTTGAGGCCAATAAGTCAGTCACTTATCTCCAGTAACATCCTTCAGTGCCACCACAGAAACCCCTCTTTGTGCAGCATCATTCATTTCATTTATGTACTAATCTTTGATACCTCTAACTCATTCTGCCAAGTGGTTATACTTGTCCATAATATTTTTCAGATGCATTGGTTTAAAGTCACATTTTCTTTTACTACTCAAAACTCTGCTCTTTTAAAGACAGATTTAAAGGAGCAGAGGAGAATTTTCTAGTTTCAGGTTGATGCACATCTGCCATAACACAGTCACTGTTCAGCCACTGGTTAAATCTTTCCAGTGCACCATTCAGATCACCTCCCAGAGTAACAACAAATAAAAGGGCAAAGTAAGAATAAAAAGCATGCAGAGAACGAGTAACGAGTTACAGTAACGAGTGGAGTCCCTCAGGGATCGGTGTTGGGACCAGTCTTATTCAACATCTTTGTCAGTGACATGGACAGTGGGATTGATGCGCCCTCAGCAAGTTTGCCGATGACACGAAGCTGTGTGGTTCGGTTGATACGCTGGAGGGAAGGGATGCCACCCAGAGGGACCTTGACACGCTTGTGAGGTGGGCCGATGCCAACCTTATGAAGTTTAACCAAGCCAAGTGTAAGGTCCTACACCTGGGTCGGGGCAATCCCAGGCACTGCTACAGGTTGGGCGGAGAAGAGATTCAGAACAGCCCTGCAGAAAAGGACTTGGGGGTGTTGGTTGACGAGAAGCTTAACATGAGCCGGCAGTGTGCACTTGCAGCCCAGAAACCAACCGTATCCTGGGCTGCATCAAAAGAAGCGTGACCAGCAGGTCGAAGGAGGTGATCCTGCCCCTCTGCTCTGCTCTTGTGAGACCTCACTTGGAGTACTGCATACAGTTCTGGTGTCCTCAACATAAAAAGGACATGGAGCTATTGGAGCAAGTCCAGAGGAGGCCCTGGTCTGCTTCCCATGCTCCTGCCGAAGTGTTTCCTGCTGGGTGACGCTGTAGGCAGGGTGGGCCATAGCCCCATGCAGGACATATATACTGTGAGGAGAGCAAGGAACTCAGTGCCACTGGTAATTATCTGTATCAGTGGCAAGTGTCTGCCCTTCATTTTATGATAGCTGTGATGAAGCAATACACTTCTGCAGACCTATTTAGGGCTGTTTGAATACAGCACCTATATAGAGTGGGGGACAGTTACCAGTAATATTATTGTTATTAGTATTACTGTAGAGAAGATTTCAGCATACAAATGTCTATAGAGACAAGGTTTATACAGACTGATCTCACATGGCACCTCCTACACTAAAATACTCCACTGAATAGAACAATAATTCTAAACACTCTGAATCCAGAGGTTTGAATAGCAACTGTAATGGCTCCCTTAGAGCCAAGCCAATTCCAGAGCAAATATATAGCTTACATTTCGCCTCCCAAATGAGACAAGAAAAGGCCAGAAGAACATTCCTCATAAGCAGAAAGGTTTAAAACTTGAATATAGACTTTTTAAACTTTTATATATTTTATATGTTTTAGATTATTGGTACTTGGCTACTCTGTAATGAAAGCTATGGCCAGTAAATAATCTCTGGGCAAGATACAGCTGATCTTTGAAATACCCGACAGCTATGAAGAGTATCAGCAGAGGATACTCTTTGGGTTTGCATCAATTCATTTTGTGCGCTTTGGCTAGTGTTCTGATGCCTGCTACCCCACCTACCACAGGTAGCAGTATCCGAAACATCACAAACTTCTCTGAGTTTTTCTGAATTTTTACTGTAGTAATGAGATCAGCTTGCATCCATCAGTGGCTCCGAAGCACTCCTTTAACAGGCTGTCACAACTAGAGCCAGCACGCAGCCTGTAATCAAAGTACCTAGAACATAACACACTCATTTGCTTAAGAACGTTTGTTGCTAATGTTACATACTGATGCGCGCAGACTTAACTTGAAGTTCAGTCAATGTGTTGTGGAAGTTGCTTATTAAAAGGACTGAACAAGCTTTGGAGCAATCCCGCAGCGCAGCATGGACCCACAGGTTAGGTGGGAACGAGACTCCATCGGGCAATACAAACCTGCAGGAACTGCTCCAGTGTTTTGGAAAGAAAGTATTTTTTTTAAAACCATTCATTATTTAATCAAGCCTTTCTACCTTATAATGATTGTCTACTTTTATTTATCTCTTATTAATACAATTATTCTTCAAGCATTTATAAAAACACCTAAACAGGTAAGCTATCTAGTTCCTGTGAATAATACATTAAATTGTCTTCATATGAAATAGTTAATTCTGAACAGTAACACCTCATTATAAAATAATTCCTAATAAAACACGCTCCAGTTATAATTCCAAAGCTCACATTATTTCTGAAACTCGTGCTGGCTTTTAGATAGATTACCAAAAAAGCAAATTGCTGCATGTTTTAATAACATAGTTGTCAAATAAAGCCATAATGCCCAACTGATGAGTAACCACAATGAACAGTTCCCCACAAAAGCTAATTGACAATTGTTTTTCTTAAATACTGAAAGAATTCATCACAATTCATGTCATTACAATGAAATCCAAGAGAATTAGAAAGATTTATCTCTATTTGAGTATTTCTGCAAATATTAGATGTACTGAAGAGAATAGTAAAGTAGGTTAGAAACGGAGCATCCCCTTCCCTGGTCACAGGCAGAATGTCAGTCGCAAGGAGGCCAGCACGGGGCTCAGGGCTGCTCCATGCATGCAGCAGCTCGGAGCAGTGCTCCTGCAGCACTCCAGCTCTGTCAACACGCTCAGCAGGAGCGCGTGGCCTCGGGGGCTTGGGAGGAAGCTGTGGAGCTGTGCTGGAAGTGAGTCTGCCCAGCACGAAGCAAGGTGATGTGGAATGGAAGCTAATGAGGGAGACAGGCAAAGACCCCCCTGCCCTGAAAACTGGGTAACTGGAGCAGTAAGTTTTACCATGCCATATTAAAAACAGGAAATGCCAGTGAGCATGGGTATTATGCATCTGCTTGTCTAAGGAACTTCAAACATTAAAATAATAAAATAAAAAATAGAAAGACATTTCTCCGCCCTGAAGAATTTCTGTGTGCAGCTCCCCAGTCTCGTGGTGGCAACTGATTCGTGTCAATAAACTACATATATAGATGAAACAAACCAAAAAGCCCTAACCAACTCCATTTAAAACCAAACAAGCAAACAAAAACCAGCCAAAAAAAACCCCAAACTGGTAAAATAACTTAAAGACCGTAATTATGCAACAAACCCAATCTCAGTGTGCCATTTTGAGATAACAGGTGAAAATGTAAAGAAAGCACACCACTGCCTGTTCAGGAGCACGTCTGACAGGAATGCTAAACTGCCAGTAACAATAATAATCCATTTATTGTCCAATATTCTAGAATGAACAGTCTGAATGGGCAGATCCTTTGGAAAAGGTAGAAAGCTTTGTATAGTGCACTAACTATAAAACCAGAATCCATAAAACAAGAATATGAGAGATCTGCTGAAATGGAAAGCCACACACACCTCTGACAGCCAGACCCCTGGGCTTCCTCTCCCAACCCATCCTGAGGAGCTGCCTTCAGCATGAAAGCACTACCCACTCCACACTGCTTTCTCTTCTTTGTGTGTACTTTTGCATCCATATGTCACCAGACCTGAGCAAAGTGAGCCCTGGTTTGAACCTATGCCTTATGACAAATCCTGGGAAATGCTTAAAAAATAAAGCCCAATTGAGGAATTCCTTACGGATGTCACTGCCAGAGAACAGTAGCAAAAGGAGCAGTTTATTAAGTTTAGTTAAAAGGAAGCCAAACACTGAAGACCTTTTTCCGTGCATGTAGAATAATATTAGCTATTTAATAGTGCCAGTCCTCAGATTTCAAATGAATTAACACATGCAATTGTGTTTTTCTTTATCAGGCAAAAGGAAAAATGTTCCCTAAATCACTTGCTTGGGTAGCCTTCCTGCACCCCTTTGCTGGAACCAAGGTACTGAGCTTGCACAGTGTGATTATCCATGGCCAAAACAAGTATCCTGGATTTACAGTAAGTTGGGTGCCAGCTCTAGTCTGTACGCACATGCGTGTGTCTGTTTATGCACATACCTACAGTTAGAGAAGCCATTTAGCACCAGCACTGCTTGTGTTACACACTCACTGAGGGGTAAGTAAGTGTGCAAACAGGAATTCCCAAATAGAGGACCTGGCGCCACGTCTGTGCGTACAATGGGATTGCTGCCCAGACCTGCTCCGGCACGTGGATCACACCCTGGCTGGCTGCACTTCCACACTTCCATTTTGTTTCCATTGTTCCCTGTAGTTTTTTTCCTGGCTATAATTAGAGTTAATCACATTTCAAAGTATCAAGATAATTATCTCCATGTCAAATTAGCTATTTCCAGATGAAAGACTAGTCATGTTTAATTTTTCCCATCTTGAAAGCAAAGCAGTGATCCCGAGATCTTTCATGGTATTTCTTTATGAACATCAGGTCACGATAAGCTGCTTTCTGAACCACTGCTTGAATGCAATTTATTTTACATAGCTTTGCATAATAAAATAGATTTTAGATAACTTATTCAACGGGCAGATACTAATTCTCTGAAGATTTTGTGAAGTCACTCTTTTCATGTTAAATCAATGTGCTAAATTAATTTTGGAATAAAAACCCCAAGATATTTAATTGCTTTGTGATAAATATGTACTGCTTGCTTAGAATTTTGTCAGGCAGTTTTACGTCTTAAAACTCTATTTGTTTCTGTATGCCTCAAGAGATTTAAATTTATATATTTACTAGTACACACAATAAGATGTATTTAATAAACTGGTAACTCCATGTGCATATAAGACATCATTTTCTCTTTAATAATTGCATCCTGTGTTTTCCTAAAAGATGAATAAACAGCAGAAGAGGTTTTCTTAGAAGAAGTCACTTTGGAATGAATTGACAGGGACAAACTGAAGGGCATTGGTGAGCTCTGACAAAGGGGACCACCAGCATTTCCCAGTGGGATGAAAATTTGATAACCAGTTGCACCTGAGCAACACAAATGCCTTGTTCTCAGCCACACTAAGGGCCAAGACAGCACTTCTGAAATTTCTTATGGTTTTTAATACACAATTTTGAGGGTCATTGTCACAGACTGCTGAAAACGCTCTTTGAGAATCTAGGCTTGCTTGTTTGGCCAGGAGTTTGTATTTCATAGTACGAGATAACACCTATTTGCTGCTGTTGCCCATCATAATGTAATCAGCTCCTGTTACTATCATTGGTCTATTCATTCTCCTGTATGCACTGTGCTGTGCTCAGGTTCAGTCAAAAGAGATTTACTGTAGGAATGACTTGATCTGCTTGCTCACGCTCCTCCCAGACAGCACATACATGGAAGTATGTAGGTGGGCTAAAACACTTTAATGGTTTCCTAACCCTAAACCGATGTAGCTTCTGGAGAAGTCTTTAAACTGATGCAGAGCTACAGTGTCCAACATTAATACATAGCTTCATACCACATGAACAGGGTTGTTTCACTGCAAGGGAAACAAATGGGAAAAGGAGGGCGCAGCTGCCAGAGGCAGCAGCCCAGGGCAGAGACACGCAGTCCTCCCACCAGCAGTTGTCCTGTGGAGAGGGCTGCTGTGAGATGGCCGGTGGCTGAGCGTGCTGCCGTGCCCGTGAGGGGGGAATTTGCTGCTCTAGGTACCTTCCTCCCTGCATTTACAGCTGCCCAGGCACCTTTTCATATTGCCAGAAGCACTCCAGGGGTTTGCTAATGCGTTGGAAGCACCTTTCTGATAAGTAAGTGTAAGTAAGTACAGCAGTAAATCAATAATCATTATGCTGTTCCATGGTATGGAAGGGGATCAATCTATTGTGCTGATAAAAAAAGAAAAACAATGTACATTATAATACTCTATGAAGGTGCATTTCTGCGTAGAGAATCTGAAATGTATTATACCTTTACAGAAGAGGTATAAAATGACAGGATTTGCTACCCACCAAAAGAAGTCAGTACCGCATGACAACTGTCAGGGTAGGCGTATTAGTGAGGGCTCTGTCAGCAGACAACATGCCTCATGGGGAAGATGGAGGCGTTATTAAATCATAGCGCACATGCAGAGCGAGGCGTTACACTGTGACAGGCTGATGCTTCCCAGGAAAATACACTGGTTTAAGCAGAACTTTAATTATTTAGTTTCCTGACTCAAGTGGGCAAAGCTCCAGCCAAAAAAGCATCTCCTTCCATAGCACCTTTCTCCCATCTAGCTGGTAGCTCCTACTTAATACTCTATTGCCACCAGAAAAAGAAAAACTAACTGCATTAATAAAAAATTAATCATATTATTTAACAGATGGCTTGTTTTTAAGTTCCTATAGTAAAAACCAAAATTGTGCTTGTAAAGTTACACCAACATGTTACTGGTTCTACTTTTTGTTACTTATTTGGCATATTTGTTCAATTAAATCAGCTTCTTCCTTTAATTAAACACATTTTATACTTCTGTTGCTATTGCATAAAGTCCAAAAGTTGCAACAGGGAATACATTATTGAGCCATTACACACTTCCTAGATGACTGAAAGCATTTAGTTTCACCACAGTGCTCTAGAGAAGGAGAATATGATGGTGATTATTAATATTAACAATCACTTAGTATTGTGCTTTTACACTGACAGCCCCCCAGTGGCTTCCACCAGCTCTGGGTTCCCCCCTTACCCTGCAGCTCCACCTCTGCTGGCAGCTTGTTCCCCACTCCCAGCAATGGGGACAGAAGCTAGATTTTGTCAAGACCCACCACCAGAGTCAGGCCTCAGCTCAGTTCCAGAGTCCTTCGTCTTGAGTAAATGAAGTATTAGGGGAAGGTAACACCGTACTCAGGCTTTGCACCTGATCCAACCAAACTGAGCACTGAAACACAGGAACAAACCCAGTGCTGGTCTTGCCAGCGCCGCAGAGCACGAGGTCCAGAAAGGGTTTCATGAACACTGTGGACAGTTATTCCAAACTAACACACTGTCATAAAAGGAAGTAGGAAGAGACAAAAGATGGAGAATATAACCCAGTTGTTGTTTAAGGTGCTAAATCCCAAGGGCACAAAACCCCACACAGTCTACCTTAGTCCCAGAGACGCTCCAAGAAGTATTCCAATGTAAGCTTCAACACATGAACAAGCTTTACAGGGCAGTGCCCACAGGTTTGCCACAGCCCATCTCACCTTCATACCGTTATTGGAAACACAGTGCCTCCACGGGCTTTCCTTCTCCATTGCTTCTTTTTACACCAAAGTCGGGGCATTAGCAACATTTCACCCCCCACTACTCCTTTTTACAGCCTCCCACACCCACCACTAAGTATTCCAAAAGAAGGATCTGCTTCCCATCACATCCCCAGCTATTCCTTTCACTTGTCCACCAACAGCATGGATGTTTGGACAAGCATAAGAACGCTGTGTTTTCCATCCCATCATCAATGTATGGGCTGGCTGGGAGACATGATGGAAGTAAAAGAAGGGAAATTATTTCAGTCAAATTGTTAGGACTTGGTTTTGGTTAAAAAGAAAACCTCTGAAAATGTATCAATTATAATTTAATTTCCTTTGTGATCATTTAAAATTCCATCCAATTAAGTTAATTTTTGCAATATACCTCAACAAACTTCCTATAGAGCAAGATTCCATTCCATTTATGTTCCCTGGTTCTAAATGCTGCTGCTCTATTGATTACTATAATTCAGATTTAATTGCACTTTTACAAAGTAGAATGAATATATTACAGTGGAGCTAAGAGGAAGCCAAACATCAATTATTAACACAATGGAGCTGGCCTTTACCATGTCTGTATTATTTACCCTGGGGAGTTTAGGAACCTGCCGAATAATATTTATTCTCATAAATTAACCACTTCAAAATACTTGTTTCCATTCAGAAAAGCAATCAGACTCATAAAACACACTTTCAGCAGATGCAAACAAGCCTTAGTGTCTCAGGGCACTTAGAAGCCCAGCACGCTGTCTCAGGAGGCAGCCTGTAGATCCTTCACAACAGCAAGCCCAGCTGGCTGCTGCCTGGATCAGCTTCAGCACAGGGGCCGTGGCTGCTGCTTCAGTCCCTGCTGTCACTGCCAGGCTGTTCGAGCTTCACAGGCACCCAGCAGCACACTCTTTCACCAAGAAAAAAACAGGTATTTCCTCAGCTCGGTTTTTGCCGTGCACAATGCAATTCACCAAGCCCTGTGTCCCAGCCCCGTTCAGGCCAGCACAGGGGCCATGTCCCTCTGTCTCCCTCACTGCTGGCTCTCTCATTCTTGCCCATGCATCTTCTGCTTCTTTGCGCCAGCAACCTGACTTTCGATTAGCAGCAGTTAATATTGGCACAGTTGTATCTGACCTTATGGCCTATGGCTCTGGCCAAGGATTCTGCAGTACTGATTTCTTTTTTTTCTTTATTTATATATATTGCTAAGCAAGGAAAAATTTAAATTATTCCTCTGACCTTTGTCTCTTCTCTTTGGATACTTCACTTGCCCAAAGAACAGAGTCACCCTTTCTCTACCACTAATTTGGTCACCTGCAGAATGATCTGGCTTGGTGCAGAGTCTGCCTGGCTAAAGCACAGGGGCTGGCAGCGAAGTACTTCACCTTAGGAGTGACTTTCAGAACTGTTCCCAAGCAGGCGGCATCAGCCACAATTCCCTTTCAGTATTTAACTACTACTCTGAAGGCAGCTCACATGCTACGGGGATTCTGTGCTTTTTCTGTAGGCAGAGGTGAATTTCCTCTGGTGAATAAATCCTATGCTTAAAAGCTATTGTTCTCAAAAATATTCACCAAAGCTGATTCCGTAAATTTCCACTATATCATAATCAAGAACTCACTGGACAATAATTAATTAGCCATTTGCAGCTGAGCTGGAGGCATTCATCATCTTTCCAAAAGCATGCCTATCACCATCTGTAACATCCACTCAGGATTTTGGCTCTTGAGTGAGACAAAACATTTAACACTTTGGCTGCTAAAAGTTAGTAGATTTGCTACAGAACCATGAAATGTGAATTCTGTCATGCTGCTCCTGTGAGAGTACAGCCCCAGCATTTCCCACTGTGGTACAATTCCTCATCAAAAAGCCTGGCGGGAATCCAATGAAATCTGTGCCCGTTCAACTGCAAGAGTGCTAATTCAGCTCTCTTCTCTGTCTAATTAGAGGAAATCAGCCCATTCTACTCATTAGGCTTCTTCTATCTTCTCCTGCAATATATATATGGTTTTATTTCTTTCTAGTTCTTTGGAAATAATTTTGGTGCAGTAGTAGTTTAGTAATTGCGTACTTGTGAAAAAAACCTAAGGCTAGATTACACCTAAGAAAGAAAACAAATGCTCTTCCTCCTTGGATTTACTGAGGATCATAGAATTAACTAGGTTGGAAAAGACCTTTAAGATCAAGTCCAACTGTTTACTGAGGAACCAATTAGAAACTCTCCGACCAGCAGAATCCTTGGATATGAGGAATCTCATCAAGGAGGAGAAAGGAAGACGGACAGCTCTGGTTCAGTTAGACCCCTCTCCCTAGGCGTGCTGAGAGGAGGGCTCAGGCACCTCTGAGCCTTCCAGCTCGCTGTGCCACCTCACATCACAACCCTCCACATCACTACATGTGCTACAGGCAGAACCCTGGAGCTGACGGTTCAGAAATAGAGCTTTCCGGAGCATAGCCCCTCCTCTGCAGGTAGAACTCTCTTGCTTGTTCCTGGGTGTGAATCTGGCTGTACCAAAGCCCAAGGGGCCTGGCTTGGCCTCCGAGCAGCACCAGCAAGCGCTCTGCCCTTGGTGTGTGCCTGGACCCTGGGTCATCTGCAAATCTTAGCATTGGCAATTTTATATTTACTTCATGATTATCTGTAAAAATGCTGAATAATAACACTAATTCACTAAAACACCCACTTTTTGGTCACTCATTAACAAGCATTTGTCATCGTCTAAGGGTATGACAGTTCTTAAAGCACTTACACCTCTTTATCAATGTTGCACAGTGCTAGTTTTCCTAAGGAATCAAAGCTTAAGCCATCACTCTATGTATGTCATCTCTCCAAACGTTTTTGATTTGCTGACCGATTTTACAGATATTTTATAGCGCTAGAGACCTGAAACGTTGTAATCCTACCATTTCACGAAAATCAGTAATAAAAATGAATAAGGTTTTTAAGAAACCTTACAAAGTAGAACATGGTTTGGGGGTGAATTCTTTAACCACCAGAGAAATCCCACAAGGATCAGACTCAAGACAACAATTTCACAGGCAGGCTGGTCTCACTGGCTGATCAACTGGAGTGTTGAGCAGTGCTAAGCAAGCAGTTAACACATGGAGATTGAGATAACTACACAGGTACTTTGTACATAAAGAACAAAACCATAATGTAAACCCACCAACAATTCAGATCAGCCAACCAGAGGTTCTCTCAGCCAAATCCATGTGTTTGTGTATTCCCTCTCTATTGCTACTCCCCTCACATGAGACATCATTGACTTGAACTGAACAGAAGTTCTCAATATATTTTTCCTTTTTTTCCCCCCTCATTTTTCCCATAAGCCTTGGGGTATTAGACAAATGTATCATCTGTTAAGTGAATATTTTCCTTTTCTTTCAAGAAATGGAGATGAAACCCACTCAGGAGAAAAAAAAAAAGAAAAAAGTACTTTAGTCTTAACCTAAAAAGTGACAAAAGAACAATGGAACACTCATGATTTTATTTATTTTGAAAAAGGAAAGTAAAAAGAACAACAAAAAATACCCAAGATTTGTTTTTATTCAGGTGCTACTGCGCAGATCCTCTCAAGACACAAGTGAATATTCACTTTTTCACATGATGAAAACAGCCTTCACTGCAATGTATCAGTAGCAGCCTGGTATATCTTGAACAGATGTAATGTTATTGATAGCAAATTTCTCCTCCCAAATTAGGTGCTCCTATAAATAGTTACCTACATTCAAATAGGAATGTGTCTCATCTCTGAAAAGAATTCACAAACTCCAATGGCCAGTTCAGACAATTCGATAGGTTTCTATTTCCCTCAAGTAAACAATTTCGCATCAGCTTGTGAATGTTATTATCTGTCGTTAAACTTTCCAGACACTGACCAGGTTGTTGCATTTTTAATAGCTCACCTATGAGTTTTCTCATTAAACATTTTTGATGCGGTGTTAGCTTTGATATCAGCTTGAGAAAGATTTTTGCCTGTTTGCATATCAGTGAGCTGAAAGTTACCTAGCAATATTTTATACTGACCAAAGTTATAAAAAAGGCCTTACAGAGCTAGACTTACTGCTGTTATAACCCAGGTATCTGAGAAAAATATATTAAGTACATGAAGGATGCAAAGATAGGAGAATCTGAAGTGCATATAGCCTCAAAATGCTCTGCAGTAGGAAACGGTGGGTAACCATGTAGAGAAGCAGGTGTCCTTCCTGTCCCACCCTCCAACTGAGATGATGCTTCCAGTTAAGTGTGAGAGTTCACACCCTTCCAGAAGAAAGTCTAGAGCTGGTTTGTGTTGGTACCTATGACAACTTTGGCCAAGAGCCAACTGCAGCCTCTCTTCAAGCTTTCCATACTTGCCAGTTTCCCCTTCTGCTCAATATTCCTTCATTATTTCCAGATCTGGTCTAGAGGTTCATCTTCCAGGATGTAGATCAGACAGTGGCTTGTTCTGAGTTTTTGTTGGTTATTCAGCGGTTACTGAACTTTAAAAATGTCCTTAAAACCAAGGCCAAAACTTGACAGAAATGCTTCCTATTTCCCTAATTAGCTATATATGCACGTACCTGGAGAGATGTGGGCAATGTTCAGCTCTCAGAGCTGGCTCCAGGCTATTTTAACTTTATCTTAGCAAACTGTTGCGCTCCAATACGTCTTGATAGTAGAAAGAGAGAAGCAGCTAAAAGCTGAAGCTTTAGCTTCATTAGATTAAAATCTAGTGATTTTAATTAAAAGTCTGTCACCATCTGAATTACTGTTACTTTAGGAATTCTAGGAATACTGTTACTTTAGGAATATAAATTTTGTGGATGTGAATGATTGGTTGAAACATCATGGGTGACATGTTAGAAAGGATCTTACTTGCATGGATGGTAACCTGGAGGTCAGCACTGTGGACTGTTGAAGGTGATAGATAGGGTAAGAATAATGCAACTTTCAATCACAGCTGGAAAATTAACATTTCCAGGTTCATGGCAGAGGGTGGCGCCACTTGGCCACCTCCATTGTTCAGGTTCATACTAAGACTAGGCTGGGCCATTCCGCTCTCCGGGTCTTCTTTCTGAGAAGGTCTGTGTGTTTCTGTGCGGCCACACTTGCTTGTCTCTGGTTTAATGGCTGAAGTCTCTGTTCCCGCAGGTCAAAATTGTTTTTCAGATGTTTAGAAAATGTTTCAGTAGTGTATTCCCATGTGGGGAAAGGGAAAAAGAATACATCTTTGGTAGTCTGATGTTTTAAAGAGGAAGTTGGGGCTGTTCAGCTTGGAGAAGAGAAGCTGCGTGGAGACCTCAAGAGCAGCTTCCAGTGTCTGAAGGGGGCTGGAGAGGGACTCTTCATTGGGGACTGTAGCAATAGGGCAATGGGTCATGGGTTTAAACTGAAACAGGAGAAGTTCAGGTTAGATATAAGGAAGAAGCTCTTCCCTGTGAGGGTGCTGAGGCGCTGGCACAGGGTGCCCAGAGAAGCTGTGGCTGCCCCATCCCTGGCAGTGTTCAAGGCCAGGTTGGACACAGGGGCTTGGAGCAACCTGCTCTAGTGGAAGGTGTCCCTGCCCGTGGCAGGGGGCTGGAACTGGATGAGCTTTAAGGTCCCTTCCAACACAAACCAGTCTGGGATTCTGCAATTCTGCAAATCACATTGAAGCATAAATTCTTATACTAAAGAAGCCTGGCAGTTGTGATCTTAGCCAAAGTGCCTGGAACAGGTCTGGTTTGCGCTGTGCCGTTTGGGCCACTGGGGAAAAAGAAATTCAGAGACTGCTTCCGTTTCAAAGAGGAGCTGTAAAGATGCCAAATACTTTCATAATTATCTGCTGTTTAGCTATGGAGGCAAGAGATGTGCTGTCTCTGCCTCTGAAGCCCATGGCCTTCCCCATGGCAGTTCCATGGTTCCTCACCCAAGCGTTCCCTTCCTGGGGCCCACACTTGCTCTGTCTCACCTCTGAGCTCACTCTCCTACAGACACAATGAAACCTCAGCACAATGAAACCCAGAGAAAGCTTCATGCTCCATGTGTACACCACAACCATGTTTGTTTGAAACACCTAAACCCATTTATTATTACTTCCAGGCTAAGAAAACTGTGTTTAGGAAAAATAAAGCAATCTTGACCTCCCACAGCTGGTCCTGTCCAGTGGATCTGATCAACTGGTCTGACAGCCACACGCACACATGCTGCAGTGTTACTCCACAACTTCAGCTTAATGTGAATCATGAGATCATTTCTAGATACTCAGAAAGTGATAGATACTCTCAGTCTTCAGAAAAGAGCCTCTTTTCAATAAGTATTAAATTACTGTCCGTTCTCTATTCTATAAACAGCACCAGGCCTTGCTAAGCCCTCAAATTCACCCCAATGCTTAGGACCTTCATGAAGACTCTCCTGTGTAAAACGGTGCCAAGGCCTGTACTGCATCAAGCATCTTCAACCTGATCTAGTTACAGGCAGGTTGGACCAGATAAGCTTTGAAGGTCCCTTCCAACCCAAGCTATTCTATGATTCTTTCCCGAGGCAGTACCTCCACATGTAACTCCAGGTGTGCCTCACCACTTCATGCTACTCCCTAAATATCTGTCTCAAATCACATCATACACATGGGCAAATTCTCTTCTTTGCTTTTGTGCTTCACAAAAAAGACAGCTGTATTTGGATGGTGGTTGAAGTGACTCCCGTACATGCTGTGTACAAAGCAATAAAGCATCTTGAGCAAATTATTTTTTCATAGTGTCATCATATGCAGTAAGCAGCAATACAGGACCCAGTCCTAGGTTCCAGTAGAGAAAAGGGGAATCCCCAGTTCCCAAAACATTAGACCTATTTGATTTCTAAGGAGGGAAGTCACAGATTCTGCACTTACCCTAGTGTTTAGCAGGGTTTCTGTCACAGGCTGAGCAGGTAGTCCTGCCCTGTGTAGCTAAGGAGGACTTATGCTAAGCAGCAGAAGGGGAATGGGTGGAAGGAACGTTGTACTGCTCCTCCAGACTAACCTGATCAGATTCTTTCTCAGGATCATGTTGAATATAAAACTTTGTCTGGGTTTACCAATATATTTACTTCATTGCCACCTCCTGGCTCCATTCTCCTGTCAGGCAGTTGCAGAGAGCGATAAGGTCCCCCCTGAGCCTTCTCTTCTCCAGACTAAACCCCCCCAGGTCCCTCAGCCGTTCCTCATCACACTTGTGCTCCAGGCCCTGCACCAGCCCCGGTGCCCTTCTCTGGCCCCGCTCCAGCACCTCAATGTCTCTCTTGTAGTGAGGGGCCCAGCACTGACACAGGATTCGAGGTGCAGCCTCACCAGTGCCCAGTGCAGGGGGACAGTCACTGCCCTGGCCCTGCTGCCACGCTGGTGCTGGTACAGGCCAGGATGCTGGTGGCTTCCTGGCTGCCTGGGCACAAGCTGCTCATGTTCAGCTCCATCAATCAGCACCTCCAGGTCCTTTCCCGTGAGCAGTTTCCAGCCTCTTCCCCAAGCCTGGAGCGTTGCAGGGGGTTGTTTCGGCCCAAGTGCAGGACCCGGCACTTTGCCTTGTTGAACCTCATCCCATTGGCCACAGCCCATTGACCCAGCTTGTCCAGATACTTGTGGACCCCTGTGGCAGCTGAAGGAATCAGAATGGGATTTTTCATCTGTGTCCAGCTCTCCTGTTCATTGTGGCTTTATTAAGTGTTTTAGGAGGTAAGGGCTGGGTCTGCTCAGAGAACCACTGATTTCAGAATCCCTCTAGTAATCAGCCAAGATCTGAAAGCACATCTGTCCCTTCTGCCCTCAGCTCTCCAAGTTCTCCACGTGAAGTCAGAAACTAGCATATATAACTGCATGACTACCTATAGGTTTCATAAAAATATCCATCAGCTGCTTCCATCTGGGATTTTTCTTTTCTTCCCATGACCACTCTCCCCTCCCTCTAGCCACCCCCTGCTAAGCCAGCAGCTCCTGCAGAAGAAAAGGGTTAGCTCTGGCAATCATGTCTCTTTAACAGCACTTAAAAGACATGGCAAAAATGCTCAGAAAAATATGGAAGAAGTGTTTACAGTAGCTGCATATCGTAAGAGAGATTTATAGGCCTATTAAAAATTATTAGGCTTTACTTCTTCAGTGACAAAGGTGCTTTCACAAACTGCTCTTGAAAACTCTATATCCAGAGTCTGCAGGATGTTGGTTTTCACATTTCCTTCACCATTAACCTTTTTGTTTTGTTGTTTAAAAGCAGCAATTCCCTAACTCTCTAGCAATTCAGTTTAAAAATATGTTACCCTGGAAACACTTTCAAATGGACAGCATGACTACAGGGACTGTTGTTAGCAATGCTGGGAAGCATTCCCAAGTGCCTGGATAACTGAAGTGTACATGTCAGATGCAAGTACGCAACTGGGCACTGGTCACTGATTCCAGTTTCAATTCCTGATTCACTTGGATTGGACTCAGGAATCTTATTCACAATAGGAAAATCCTTACCCCTGAATATGGCAAGTAGGGAGGAGGAAAACTCAAACATCCTTTTGACATTTGCTCAAACACCAGCTCTCACCCTTCCACCCTCTGACCCATCAAGAAACAGAAGGGGCAGTACCTTCCTTTCCTACTCATGATGGCCAGGATTCCTCCATTTAGCAACCAGGTATCAGTTTCTAATGGCTATAAGGAGAAGTCTGAGGTCTCTCTGCTGACCGCAGGATCATAATCTTTGATTTTGCTTCAGTTGATTGAACTGATAAAATCATTTGCAGACATACTTTGCACTAGAATTCGAGACAAGGGAATCGTGGTTACTCTAACACGAGCCATAAATGATACAGCTGGACAAAGAGAGTTCAATTCGGGAGTATTTTAATAATTTAATTTCAGTCTGCTCAAGTGAAAAAGAGGAAAAAGATCAAAATTTTCAAAATTTTGAGCTGAACTGACAGACTGAAAGCACCCTACTCAAAAGTTTCATTTGCATTTGTGTAGGAAAAAATTGCATCAAAATCTGGTCAGCATAGAAAAACCTTTGAAATGGGCCTTCTTCTATTGACAAAGGCAGTCCTTTGTGTGACACAGGCATTTTGAACAACAGACAAAATGACATTATTAAAAAAAAAAAAATCTAGCTAGAATCTGTTACTTGCTCCCATAAATGATAACAAACTACAATACAGTTGCCAAAAGAAAGACTGTTTCTATTTCTAAGGAGGATACAAAACCTCTGATTTTGCTGTCTGGGCATTTGCAAAGATTTCTGTCCATCACATCCCTCAAGTTTTCAGTGCTGGGTGGACACTCTAGGTTACAGACAGCAGTTACAGTCAAATAGTGTTAATAAATTAGACACAAGGCTATACAGAAGCAGTCATCACAATTTACATGGTAACACAGGTAAGATCTCAGTGGTAAATCACAGTGAGAAAAAATGTTTATTTGGGTTAATCCTAGTTAAGCCACATAGAATTTTCAATATATCCCAGTGGTCTTTTTTACAAACAATGTGAATGTGACCTGAATACAAAAAGGCTGATTTCAAACCCAGCTGAGCCCATTCACAAGGAGAGGTAACAAAATTCCAAGCCAGCAGGCAAGAGACAAACCAATTTGACGTTTTCCTTCACACTTTTGTCTCCATGATATCTGCCCCCACTGTGCAACCCAACCGCTAAGAATATTTAGCAACACCAGCAAGCTGTCACTGACCAGGAAAGTAATTAAAACCCAGCACTATCCCAGCATCATATGCTGCTTGCTACTGGCTAAACCAGGGAATATGCTGCAAAAAGAAATGCTGCACTACTCCAAAGCAGTGGAGGTGGTAAGCAGAATGACAATGACTTTCAACATGCTTTGCTGTTAAAAACTGGGTGGGACCAATTCCTTTGCTTTTATGGAGCTGAAAACCACCCAAAACTGAATGAAGTGGGGCATCATTCTTTACTCAGCATTCATTGTTTCCAGTGCTAATCCACTGGAAGAAAACTGTCATCCTGAGATGACCTAATGTGCATCCATCTTCATGAGGAGTTCCGTTTTTCCTCTAAGTGCAAAGGAAAATAAACATCTGTAGAAAGGCTCTCCTTGAGCAGGGAATATGAGAACAAATTCTTTTCCCCCATACTAGCTATCTTGGAATGGTTTAACACCAATGAAGGAAGTGAGATGACTTGTAGGAATAATGATTTTTATGGGTATAAACACTATGCAAACAGGACTTAATCCCAGTGTGCATTTAATTAACGCTGGTAAGTACACTGAGGAGACAGGGAGCTTTCCCTCTGTGGATGTGAATTAGGAACTGTCCAGGAAAAAGAAAATAAGGGAAAACTAACCACAACAACCATACAAGCAGTAACACAATCTGCAGACAAAGACAGCACAAAAGCATGGAATAAAAAACTAAAAAGTACTTACTATTCCACCCCATCATGGTCAATATGTAGGACACCAATTAAGTATTTCAGATGGGTCCACAAAAGAAGTTCGTGCTTACATGGCTTCGGGCTACTACTGAAGTAAGTTAAATAACAGAAGTTGATTTAAAAACTCCCAACAATCAAAGCCAAGGCCTGATGTGATGAGCTCTTGCAGATGGCACACAGCAACCCTCACCACCCAGCACCTGGATAACATGACTACCAATGCGCAAGTCTGGAGCAGAATCTGTGCAAGTCTTGAGAAAAGTCTGTGCAAGCCTACAAGGAAGGGACAAGAGTACATTGAGAAGATACACACAGCCTTCTATTTCTTTAAGCACCGTGTGGTTTTTTGCACCTCATTTTTATCCTAAACAATCCTTTTTTACCTATTCCCATCTGAGGTAAGTGTTCATAATCTAATCCAGGATTGGGTGGGTAGCTTTCTCTCCCCTGCACCACCCTCTCCCCCTGTCTCTATTTCTGTATTTTCCCTGATTTCTCTCACATTAATTACAACAGCAACTAAAGACATGAAGGGGAAATGTGTCAAACATCTTATAGATTTTCCTTTTTCTTCCTGAAAACATATTTTTTGCAGAATATAATATCAGATTAATACAGATATGGTATCCCTCATAAGATACAACAGGTAATTAGATCACAGACACCTCCAACAGCAGTACATTATTTTTACACTGTCTGCAACTAGTAGTTAAGAACAGCAGATAAGCTATTTCTATTCTACTCTAATGAGACTGTGGCTTTATCTGAGCCTAGAGGTATCCTCTTTCCCTGCAAGCCTCATACAACTCAAGACCTGACAGATACATGCCTTAGAAACTTTTCATAATTCCAGTAATGAAAAATAGTCACTCTAAGGGCAGCCAAGTGGGATTTGCAATGCCAGCATTTTAAAGTAATGTCTGAATGTGCTAAAAGCTTTGTCTCTTATCCATACCCTGAGTAGCTGAACAACCAGCAAATAGATAAATTTTCTTAAGTAATCCAGCTTCCAACCAGATGTCACCAGTGCACTGCTACTTTACTAGATCCAGTTTCAGTTTTCATAACCAAAATCTTTGCACTCTAAGATGGCTTCCCACTCCCAGACTTCTGTATCTGGACACTGTGCTGAGCCATAAAGGATATTCATGGCTATATCCAAAGCTCAGCTCAAACACTGGGTCAGTCCAGTGCAGAAACAGGAGCAGAAAAGCAAGCATGGCAAGAGGCCTGCTAACCCCACTCACAAGTGTTCAAACTTGGTCACTCCACTCCTCCCAGGTTACCTGATCCTCCTCTGACCTCTTGTATGCCACCTTGCCACGTTTGGTTTTGATTTTTTTCCAGGAGCTTATTGATCGTTCATGCAGCCTCCTGCCACTCTTGCTTGGCATCAGGATAAACCACTCGAGCTTGGAGATACAGATCCTTGAAAAACAACTTCTGCCCTGGACCCTTCTTCTCGCCAGGGTTGTATCCCATAGGACTCTTTCAAGCAGGTCCCTGAACAGGCCAAAGTCTGCTTTCCTGAAGTCCAAGGTTGCAATCCTGCTGTTTGCCTTTGTCCGTTGTGTCTGGATCCTGAACTGGACCAACTCACAGTCACTGCAGCCAAGGCTGCCCACCACCTTCACATCCCCAATCAGTTCTTCTGTCTGTAGATACCAGGTCCAGCAAAGCATCTCCTTCTATTGGTTCCTCATTCAACTGTGGCCAGGGTCTGCAAATGTGAATGAAAATGCTTTTCCAGTTGTCTGAAGAAGACTTCATCTGCTGCTTCTTTCTGACGAGGCAGTGTGTACCAGACAACCACCATGGTGTCACTCCATGTTGATCTGCCCCTGACCCATAAGCCCTCTGCTGGCTCATCATCTCTCCCTGGCAGAGTTCCAGGGTCTCCAGCTGCTCTCCCACAGAGAGGGCAGCTCCCCTCCTCTCCTTCCTGGCCCGTCTTTCTTCCCCTAGATTCTGTGTACATCCTTTGCAGCAAAAATTACACAACTAGGTTAATAACACCACCACCAAAACATCTGCCTAAAGTGAGAGGGAAAGCTAAAATAGTGGAATTTGGTAAATTGTAATCCAGACAAATTTTTTGAAGTGTTAAAAGAATTATCTAACGCTTCAGTTGGCTAATGACTGATGCAGCCTCACACTAACCTTGACAGGTGGCTTTGGGAATACCATGGAAGTTACAGCTGCCGAACCTGTTACTGGAGCACATTGTAAATAAAGCTAGCTGAGTAACGTTGAAAGAAAAAGTGAAGTTCACCCCTCAAGTGTCTGAATAGGGCCTTTCTTTTATTATCGTTATTGCCACAAAAGCAAACAAGTGTTCAGCATGGAATCGCATACCAGGAATGCTGAGCATGTAGTCCATGCAGACTTGTAAATATTCACGGTTTGCAAAGGATAATGGGGGAAAAGGGGCTCACAAAGGGACTGCCCCTATTACTTACTAATTACTCATTTCACTTCTTTCCTCCTGCAGTACACAAGCAATTGTAGCAGTTTGGTCATGCCCCCCTGAGCTCCTAAGTGCACCACACTCATTAGCTCACTTTATGCTCAAGGAAAGCTCCCCACTTCCACATGTATTCAGGTGACCCCTATGCTCTCTCCTAATGAGCTGTGTAGAAAATCAGACATTTATCCTAATTAAAGGACAAGGAAAAGCATGTAAGCATGTCCCATGTCTTAATTATAGATACCATTTTGCAGCTATCACCCCATTTCAAATTGTGTGAACACTCACAGAGAAAATTCACAGGTTCTGTAAATGTTTTTTTTAATCTGATCTTCTAAGCAGGGTCAAACTCTGAAAGACAAAGAGAGGAACCCAAAAGCTGTCCTGCTTTTCTCAGCCAGTGACTTGTAATAAAGGCAGTAAAAAAGCGGTAACGAGATGAAATGTCACTTCTGAGAGGAGCTTTTGCCAGTTTATGTTCTGCTGGAAGTGCTTTTTTAGACCATTTTGGTATCAGAGAACTGACATTTTCTAAAGAAAAAGAACACTTTATCAGCATTTTTTTTTAGCCAGTTCTTTCTCTAGCATTGAAGAAAATAATCACAGGCTATAAAAGCAGGCCCAGAGAAGAAACCTCATCTCCCATTGCGGGTTACTATGCATAGGCCAGCAGACATCACACAGACCTTTGCAAGCAGCTGCATTGCCTACTGGTATTTCCCTCAGAAGAGGTTATTATTCATGCCCTAACCAGACCAAGAAGCTTCCCTCTGAAAATGATAAATTATTTTTCATGAAGTTTCATTTCGTGCCCTTGAAAGAGCACAGCAGTAAATACCTCGCATGCAGATACCAAGTGTGGAACAGCGATGCTGTTGTGGTTCATGCGGAGCTGCTCTGCTCTACCTCATGAGCAGTTTTAAACAATTCCAAAATTGAATTCCAAATGATCAAATTACCGAAGTCAGTTTTTGGGGGTACATATGAGCCATAGACACATACCAGGAATGCATTGAATAGGGAGAACTGGGATCCCACACCATGAATTTTTTCTTGCCTGGCTCAGCCCCCGGGCAGGTCACTGTGCAGCTGCTCAAGCCCAGGGGACAGCAGACCTCTGGGCCACTCTGGGCAGCAATGGCAACTTAAAGCCTTCATGAAACCACGGCTGGAAAATATAATGGAAGAGACCTCAATGTTGAGACAGGGGGAAATGGGGAAGTGACATGGGCCATGGGCTTCAGGAGTTTCTGGCTGCACAGAGCAGGACTAATGGCTGCTGGGAAGACCTGCTGTGCTGCTCTTGCCCAGCAGGCTCATGTCTGGCAACACCCAGGCATAATCATTCACAGAAAAGAGAAAATCACACTTCTGCTGAACTGAAAACTTTCCAGAGCACTGTAACGTTACTCTTATTGATTTATCTATATAAAGTAATGCCAGGATTTTGTCATTAATATTTGATTGGTATTTTTAAACCCTTACAAGAATTGCACAGACCATGAAAAGGTATTACAGTAAAGCACCACAGGCAGAACAGCATTATCCTAAACCACAGGGGATGATGGTTGGTACCATCTTCTACATCTTCAGGCTCTCACAAGATGTGATGGCACCACTTCATTGCCAGGACTTCACTTCTCAGCACACATGGATTTAAAAATGAGATTAAATAAAAAAAATAAAAGTGACAGAAAAAAAACCCCAAAATCTAAAATTACAGACATTCATACAATAAAAAGTAGTATAGGTGTATCATTAGTCAAAGTAAATTCAACATAGAATGCACTGAGGATTGACGCATTTTAGCAGGACTTAACACAGTGAAAGTCTGGAGAGTATCGCAGCCCAAAAAGCTTGGTAGCAACCTATCTGCACTAATGACCTGGCGGCAAATTCAAGCTGCCAGCAAAACTGCCCAAAGAGTTAGCAAATGAACCTGGACATCTTTGGTGGGGAAGCATCTCCCATAGTCTGATATCTGACACCTGGACCACCATCCCAGAGCATTATGTTTGATAGAGCAGGTGTTCAAAGTTTTAGCTCTGTTATTAAAAGCATGTATAAATACACCGGTTTTTGCTTATAGAACCAGAATAAGCTTTGTATTAGCTTTAGACAGAGATGGTAGTGCTACCTAGACTCGAAGTAGCCTGAGTCATCCCAACATGTGATCCAACATTATCAAGTTTAGAACTTCAGTTGACTGAAGTTTTCCATCCTGGGTATCTGCTGCAGTCTTTGCTTTCTGAAAATTTTCAGGTATGAGTTTTGGAAACACCTGAAGTGAATTTAGGAAAGAAATACATGATCTATGGTAAAAGTGCTCGCAGCATTTCTATTGAGATGTTCTAGTCCAGTATACCTGAGATCTCTAGCAGGTACTTGAATTTTGGCTACAAGGGATATCCTGATCTCTGGGCAGTTGCTTTCTCAGTGAACTTCTCCTGGATTTGGCTAAATTCTAAGCCCCTCTGTGAATGTCAGCTTTTACCTTCACAGCATTCAAAATACATGGAAACCAGGAAGATTCACACTTACTGCATTTTCTAAATCAGTAGCTTGAGCAATAATTTATGAAAAGCTAATACAGAAACAAAACACTATATCAAAAATTGAGTTATCACCAGGGATTGGAGCAGGACTAAGGGAATTTAAGACCAACTAATTGAGCCCCAAGTAGATCACCCTGCAAGTACTCCTGAAGTATGCAACAGACCCTGCCCCCTGAATAATGAACAAGGGTTGGCAGATATACTGGAAGCTCTTGCCAAGTTTATAAATTCTCATGTCTCACAGAGGTTACAAAGCACACAGCTCCCAGATGACAAGCTGCAGACCCTGAGGTGAGATAAAATTTCCCATTAAAAAGTAGCTGTGGTAGTTCAAGTCATTTCTCAGATTCACGGCCAATCTCTGTCTCCCCCTGGACGTTCACAGTGTGTGCAATGTCAATGGGAACTGAGTTTTAAGCTACGTAAACCCATCACATTACTGTCTGTTATCATAAAGCCTGAGTCTGCTATTATATCCACAGTAAAAATAAGAATAAACTCCTTTGAAGTCAATGGAATCGAAACTCTAACCACTAAGAACAGAATTAGGTTCTCCACTCTAGGCACCCTACCATGTGTGCAGAAGTGAAGAACTGATATCATTGTATGTGTCAAAAAAAAAAAAAAAAAAAAGCCAGCTTTAAGTATTATGCTGCCAAGAAAGGCATGTTAACAAAGTAATGGAAGACCTTTCTATAAAATTCTATTCAGCAGAGAAAGGAAGGAAGAAAAGACAGACACATTTGTAGTGCTACGATTCTTCCTGGCCAGGAAAATGCAAACTGAAGCAGGAGAGATTTTTTGTAGTTCATATGAAAGACAGCATCATCCAGCAAAGACTTTTCCTGGTAGGACAGCAGTGGAAGTGTCTTTCAACAATTCTGATCAAGAAGTGGTTTAATTAGCATTCAAGATGGCCATGATTATAAATTAGATGAATAATTTTGGGTTTGTCAGGACTTGGATAATATCTAACTACAACACATCTGTCTCAGTGCACTCTTTATTATTGAGTAAAGGACAGATAGAACAGCACAAAACTTCTCTACACAGCCTTTATGCTCAGATAACAGCAATTTCATGTAAATTATGGCATATATTACAAAAGCAAACACTGTGCCTCTTTTCATTATCACTCACTATACACATGTAGCATCCTAAAAAGCTTTACGGAGAAGGTTGTTAAGCAAGATTCAGCAAGTTAAAGAGTAAACTACACGATCTGAGATTATAAAGAACTGAGGACTGAGCTTCTCATTGTGCATCTTATGGCAGTTCTGCAGAAGCAGCAGCAAGATTTAGAGTCAGTCTACTTGTAAGTAATGGACGGAGAAAGAGGTTGAGGGAGTGACAGAGTGATGCAAAGACATCAAACTGTTCGGTGAATTCTTTCCCTGCTTTCTTTGGGATTAAGGCTCCCTGTCTGTCCAGGTTGATGAATAGCAGAGTGCAGAGCATCTTCTCTATTGCTGCTGCATTCTAGATTTCTACCATTTTAGATTTCAGCATTTTGACTTGTTTCTTTCCCTACAGCCTTATAGGTTTGCCTCAGAGAAAGACCATTTCCAAAGCATTCTAGGTGATGTTCTGTTTTAAATAATTTTGCTGCTAATGAATACCATTTCACTTTAATGTACGCTGAAGTACCCTAATATTGCATATGCTCATTGCTTTATTGTTTATAGAGGAAACCCCAAATTAATGATCAACATATCTGATTTAACAGACCAGATGTTTGGAGCAGAAGGCTGAAAAATAGGAGATATGAAGCAAGAAAAAAAAACCCTCAAGGTAGTTCTGAAACTATTATATCTGCTGTGCATTTGTGCAATAGGAACTATTGCACATCTCCCAGTGTACAGTAATTGTTACCGTAAACTACTGGACTGGAAAATTGCTATTGAAAACATGTAATCAACCTTCTGACCTCTATAAATCCAGAGATGTGAGATGCAATTCTACTTTCTCAGCTCATGTACGACTGGTCAGTCTAGACTTCAGCCTCAGAAAATGGAGGTGAACAAATTGCAGACAACTGTTCAGAATTTCATCATCCCATACATGTGGCATAAACTCTTTCTGGATTCTATTTTGAAAGTTTATAGACCATGCAATGACATGAGAACTGCAGATTCCAATAATTCCCCATTAACCCAGAAGTATTGAATACAGAGAGATATTTAACAGATTCTTACATTAAAAAAAACAAAAAAAAAAAAAAAGAAAAAGAAAATTATCAGAGTTTGGGCTTTTGATTCATCTACTCGATACAATTCGATCTACATTGCTTCTGTTTACTGATAGGTTGTGATGCTGTGTTGTGTAACCACTATTAAAGCACCTACCAGGTTGAATTGCTGCTTTGTTTTCCCCTTTGTATATGCACTCTGGCAGGGGATTCTTTTCCATCCAAGGTTAAATCACAAAAGGTAATTCAGTATTTGGAATAAATAGGAAAAGAACTAATAACACACATACTTTACTGATCCGTAAGATACTGTCCCATAGCAATAGATCTAAACACTTGCCATTAAACACTTGACATTCTTCTTCAGCATACTTCAATTGATAAAATCCTTGAACTGATTGACTGTAATTTGATGTTTGAATACATTTGTGCAATAATTAAATCTACCTTTATCATTTTTGAAGATCATCAGGTTAAAATTCCTTTTTTCATGCCAAAGTTCTACAATTGACTTGAGACATGATTCCTAGTTGGGCTTCTGAATTGCCTTCTTTTAAGCAAGAAGGCAATTAAAACTGATGGAAAATATTGATTAAAAAGTATAGTGGTTTGGGTTTTACTTTTTCTTGGAGTCTCCCAATGCCATCAGTAGATATTGAACCTGACCCTAGCAGAGGAACTGCCCTACCGAGGTGAGCACACTCATCTCATGCAAGACCTTTGCCCTTCTCAAGCACCAGCTGCTCCAGGAGGTAATGGCTGAGGCAGCGTTTCCAGCACAGCAAGCTGGCTTCTTGAGATGTCCTGAGGTTCTGGAAAAATGTTATGGACCCACAGGCAGACAAAGAAAAGAAGAACCAGATTGTCTCAGGAGTTTCACCTGACTCTCAAATCTGTAGCAAACTATATTTTGCTCCAGCTCCTTATAGCTCTTGCTATTAATTTAGCAATAGTCAGAGCATCAGATCAATAGCTCTTGGCAGCATTTTACTACCAATTTAAAGAGAAGCTGCTAGAAGATAGCTGTTTGTAGAGTATGAATTTCTGGTTCCAACATTTATCTCTAGGCAGACCCACTCTGAGAAGTTTTAACCTTTATCCAGATCGTCTTAATTCTAAAATGATTGTCTTGAAAATATTGCACTTGGTGCAAATCTGTGACAGGAACTAACTTTTGGTGAAGATTCTTGGCAAAGGTCTCTTTCATTTGACCTAAGGCTATTTTACTACTATCAAAACCTATTATCTCAAACGACCATAACTTGCTGAGCTGAAAAAGCCTTTGTATCTAAAGATAGAGCTGTGCTCAGTGTGACAGGTCTCTGGGGCAGTAGAGGAAGAATGACAATATCCGATAAAGATCAGTGCTTTAAGATAGAGTTCATTCAGTAACTCGGCATTAAAGGGTGTTCCCAACTCAGTGCGTCGAGTAAAAAACTTGTTCCCTGCCTTCTGATCCCAGCTCCCACCAAGGTATTTAGCTTCCTGATTTTTTTAATAGCATAACTTCCTGGCCAGATGACTGCTGCTCATTAAGCTCATCAACATCTCTGCTAAGCAGGTAGGACATTACTGCCCAGTCACAGCGCTGGACAGCTAACAGCTGTGAGGTTTGTAGGTGTGCATTTCTTTTCATGCATGCATCGTAACATGTCTCCATGTTTGCTTAATTTACAGGAAAAATGGCTCTCCAACCATGCCACAAACAGATGTGACTGGACCAGACAGGATTTGTTCAGATGCTGCTCACGTTTTCTTCCAAACTCTACAGATCATAACTTCAAAATGTGTATAAAGGATTTATGTCCATGTATGAAGTTATCAGAACTTACTTATGAATAGTTGCATAATAAAATAAAAATGTTCTGGACTTCTGCTACTTTATTTAAGGGGAAGTTGTGAATTAAAACTATGAATTTTAATTGCTTTTGAGAATGTGAGGTGCATGTAAAATGAAGATGGAAAGAATCCCACCAACTCTGTTAGTTTTGGACAAGGATATCAGAACTAGGAAACATCCCAAAAGTCAGTTTACTCTTCTAACAGGGTTTATACAACTTTATCCTTACATCAATGCAACCTCTTAATGGGGGAATACAGAAGGTGATATAACAAAATTCAATCCTTTTGTGCTATCAAGGTGATTACAGTGGCTAATATATTCCACATCTCAGATAGTCCACAAGCAGGATGAACATGTAAGCACTACATTGCTGCATCATGCCGTGGTTCTCAGAGGGGCACACTAAAAGAGGGTCCATGAGTTCTACCAATACATAAGGGCCATAAACCTGACAGCCTGCGCCTGGGTCCATAAGAGGATTTCTGTGCATTTACTACCTCCCTGACATAGCCAATCACAGGCTAATCACTGGCCAGCATGCTCTCAAACTCCAAGGAAACACCCGTGACGCAGCTTACAGACAGTAAGAGTTCTCCAGTAAAATTAGATCGTGTTATCTGTTAAAAAAAACCAAAAAAAACCTTATCTGCTGGTTTACTTGAGCAACATAGTAAGACCAGGAAGGCTTCCTGCACTGAATTAAGCTGATATAGAGGTGAATGGGCAAATGAGCCTTGGCAATAAAAGCATCCTCTCATGTTGTCAGTTGAACTTCACTATACTGCTGCATCATTGGTCACAATTACCTTTTTTAATTCCTAGGATGTTACTAGTCCTTTCAGCAGTAATTCATCTTGCCATTTTGGCCGTAAAGCTAGGTTTAAGCATGCCTTTTACAGATGAATGGTTACATGAATTTATTTTCCTTAAAGCGGACAGCAGTGCTTTATATCCTATCATCTCCTCTGCCATGGACCATGTTAGCGAGTATGCTGACCAGCAACTCAGGACACTAAGTCTGCATTTAGCTCATAATGTCTGCAGATTGCTGCAATAAACTTGTAGAATGATAGGGGATGAAGTATGTCATGTCTCACTAGCCATCAGCTTGTAGCATACATACATAACTTCAAACAAAGCATATACTTTAGTCAGGAATGATTAGGAAGCACTAACAGGAATTAAGTCAGCGCACATAAGAGCACCTATATCATCTCAAATTAAGCGTTCTATTTAGTACAGATAAAACATCAAGCAATTTTCTGGGTTGAAATCTGGCTGGATGGCCAAGCCCAAACAGTGGTGGCATCACATTTAGTTGGTGATTGGTCACTAGTGGTGTCCCTCAGGGCTCAGTGTTAGGGCCAGTGTTTATACCTTCATTGATGTTCTGGATGAGGGGATCGAGGGCACCCTCAGTAAATCTGCAGATGATACCAAGTTGGGTGGGAGTGTTGATCTGCTGAAGGATAGGGCATCTTTGCAGAGGGATCTGGGCAGCATTTTCAAACAAAATCTGTAACATCACTACCCATTAAGGTGTTTTGACTGATGATGTTGGGCTTACATAAGAGTAAAGGAGGGCACCCCAGCGTGGCCCATATCATACATAAAAACAAACGAACAAACAAGCAAACAGTATGCTGGTTGTTATCTAAGAAGAGTAGATCCCACAAACCAGTAGATGTTGCAACCAGTGCGATTTCCGCAATCCAAAGGGTGCTGCCAAAGAATATTTGAAGTAATGTAAAATTGTACTTACTGAAGTGAGGAGAAAAAGAAAGGAGAAAACAAAAGGATATAAAACCCAAATCCACTGCACACAAGTAAATGTGCTACATGTTGATAAGCAAGACTAAGATTTCAAGCTAGTTTCTCCAGAAAAGAGCTTAGAAAATATCTGCCAAGAACTGCTGCTTGTCTACAAGACAAATGTAGTTTTGCTTAAAAGATGTCTTTTCCCTATCTTGAATTTTAGTTTTATTTCTGCTTCTCAATAGTTCAAATTAATTTTTATAAAATACCTGTTTGGATACCAGCAAAAAACCGATTTTGTGACTGGCAGCTTTTTAAAACCAGGAGTAGTTGACTGCCACAAACTCACTGTAACAGGACAAAAAAATTACTTTCTTTTCTATTTTCAACATCATCTTCTCTATAGCGTAATGCTTAATAAGAAGTCTGGGTACATGCAGTTCATTGTGGATCTGCACTGGTAAAAGTCGTATCAGTATTGTGAGGGCTATTTTAATATACAATTGATGTAGTGAATGTAAGGCTTAGAAGAAAGTTCTTTTGAATTGAGGGCAAGAAGACAACTGAAGTCATAGACACACTTAATGCACATGCTGCAGACTGTAAACATTTCTGTCCTCAATAACATGTAGCAATTTAGTTTAAAGCAAGCTTCTCAGGTATGTGATCTTAATCATGTTTTCTTACAGCATGAAGATTAGCTGTTTGCTGAGGTCTCTGGAAAGCAGGATGTAAGAATGTCACAGTATGGACTAGAGCTGAATTCCACCGATGATAATCTGTGGGTTTAATTATGCTTGTCTCTTCTTAAATGAACTTTGTAGGTTTTCCATCGTATTGTAATAATTTTCTATAAATTATAATTATAATTTAATAAGCCTTGTGCCATAGCAGCAGTGCATAAAGTGCCATGCAAAATGCTGTGGTTCCAACTACACCCCTGGGTTTTCATTCATGGCATTTACAACTCGAGATTTTACATTTAGATGAAGGGTAAGAAAACATATTCCCTCTGCTTGCCTTTTTTTTTTTTTAAGTAATCTTGAAAAGACCCATTCCAGGCATTCCAGACCCATTTGCTGTTTGCTCCTGGCTGCAGTAGAACATTGGTTCAGGCTGGAAGCCAGCTGTGAACACCAGCCTGGTGTTCGGCGCCGGCCCTTGGGCATGCAGAAGGGACCATCACGTTCTAAGTCCTGCCTGAGGTTTGAATCCTCTCCCTTCAGCAGCAGGGATGAGAACTGACGCAATGACCCATGAGAGCCGTGCACCAGCTACACAGAAAACAATTCACAATTATTCTTGTAATAAAAGCCTCTCCTAGAGCTCACCATATGATGTGCCCAGCCCATACACAAAATGAGCACTCAACATCCATGACCAAACACTCTTGACCCATGGTTTTGTTCTCAAGTATGTTGCTGTTCCTAAGGAACCCTGTTACACATTTTGCATAGATTATTACAATTTCAGTGGCAGTTTTTAACTCATTTACTCTTCAATCCAGTTTAACATCACTGTGGCAATTCAGAAGGACTAAAATTGACCCACAGATTTTACTCTCATTACTTTGGATGGAAATGAACGCCAGTGTTCAGTCTCACAGAACTTTGGTTTCTGTGAGACTTCCCACATTCAAGTTTTCTTTGGAAGTAAAAATGTTACTACAGTTTACCTACTTTGCAGGCAAAGCTAAGGATTGATCATGAAAGTCACCATGTATAGTGTTTTTCAAAAAAAATGATTCTGACTTTTTGCAGATGTTGCACATGTTTAAATACATGCTTCTTGTCTTTACATTTAAACCTTATCTGCAATTTTAAAATGACACTGCAATTTGCTTTTCCCAGATGTATCATTCTTAATCCTAACAGCTACCCAGCTTTTTTACATTTCTATTATCACAATTTAAAGTTCAGAAGACTTCTGATTGTTCCAAATTACATATTCAAATTAGCCTTTTATGAGCTCAAATTAACACACCATAGACATTTTATTTAATTTGGTTCCTGAAATGTCACCAAAGTAATTTGCTTTTAATACATTAATTAGCACAAATTCACAAATTATTAAGATAGAAGAAACTGCTTTATGTGAACATTCCTCTCCAAACACACCCAAAGTCACTCACAGCCCAGTGCCGTGTTCTGCATTCACAAGCCATGCTTCCGCAGGTTTTTTAACATTTGCTGATGCTGTGACACTTGTTTGCTGTCTCACAAGAACTAAGAAATTCAAAAAGGCCTTGGGGATTCTCTGTCTAGGGGAGATAATGCCTCACATCCAGGTGTTTGGGGGGGTTTAGTGGCTTTTTTTTTTTTAATGTTTTATTCATATTAAGAAGGTTGAAAAGATTAAAGAGGTAGCTAATTTCTTTTGTGAAATTGTCTTATTTTAATTAAAATGTTTAATGTTGGAATTTTGTTTTCTCCCATTATAGGTTCACCTGCCATGGGAAGAACCATACATTTTTTCCTACCTTCTCCGCACTCCTCTCTTGCACTGAGAGAGCACCTGAAAGATCTTCAGTGCAGAAGGAGAACTCAAGGGGCTGCAAACCCCCCACCCTGGTAGTTAAAAAATGGTACTTGCAAGACTGGAAACATCTGCCTGTCTGCTTTTTAAAGTTCCTTTATTTCATATGTTGTTACTGGAAATCTGCAGTCTCTCAGAACCTGCCCAAGAACCCGGCTCTGGTACTACTCTAACACATCTTTGTACTTCCCCAAGTCTGTCAAACACAGGACCACCAGGTCACTAACTCTTGGATCTAACCCTTCACAGCTGCAAATAGGGCTCTGGAGAGCTGATACCTCCGCTTGCGGTGTGGCTTTCTGTGGAGCAGCAGCTCTTGGTGGGGACGCCCATCCAGCCCCTTTGGTCTTGGCTTAAACGTGCTGCCCTCAATTCAATAATTCTTCAACAGCTCCTTCCAGAGGTTCTGCTCATAACATGACACTTCTCCGATAGATATTTCTCCAACATTAACTTGCACACGAATAACACACTCCCAAAAAGTTCCTCATTTATAGTATGAAAAGAAGTATGCACAACTTCAGTAACCTTGTGTACCTGAAAAAGACATCTTAGTTCAAGGAAAAATTTTCAAGTGCTCAAATATCTTGAGTTTCAGGGCAGGATAAGAAACACAAGCAAACTGCAGCCAATATTCCGATTTCTGTTAGTGGTGGATCCTAACAAAAAGCATGATGTGCTCGGTGCTGGGAGTGAGGGACAGCGTGGAATACACTGCCTGCAGCCAGAGCGATACCCGTGTCAGCTGGTGCTCCTCAAGTACAAAAGCAGAAAGGTACCTTTTATAAAAATGACTCAAGTGGAAATGTACACTTCCCTGCCCACTGCAGGACTACATCCAGGCTTCCGCGAGTCACTGCCTTTTTGGAGCGTGTTGTTTTCTGAAAAATCTCACTCATGGGACCAATTCCCAGTCCCAAGATGACCTGCCTTGGTTTCCACCACACCTCCTTTGCAGGCGGTGTTGGGGTAACTTTTACAAGACTGAATTATTCGAGTTTTGAGAAGGGAAAAAAATAAATAAAATAGAAATACATCAAGCAGAGATACTACCACAGTGGAAACTGAATGTAGTGTCTGAATTTATCTCATTCACTGTTTAAAAATGGGGTTTGTGTCTTTCTTGATCTACAGAGTCTATGTTACAAAGTAGATGAAATGTAAGGTTAGAAACAGCACAGAAAACTGTTCAGAAGGAACAGTTTTCTATCAGATACAAAGCCACTGGGTTCAAATCCATCTTCGGAATCTATCTTTCGACAGTTTCAGGCTGGAATTATTTGAACTGCCACAAAATTCTCTTCAGCCCCTCTGCAGACTTGTTCTCTGCTCACTCGTGAGGAGTCCCTAAAATAGTCCAGAAGGATGAAAGGTGCAGGATCCTAAAGAATAAACCATTTTCTCACCATTGGAAAGAAAGCCCTTTGCAGGACAGCAACAGAACAGGCCGTAAATATATGCCATTACAACATACACCATTTCCACTATAGAAACAGATTTTCATTCATCAGTATTACCAGATTTCCATAAAATCTAGAAAGGAAAACCTAGCTCAAAATGAATCTGCCTGAAGAGCCTCCCTTAAACTTTTCTTAGGAACTTGGCATCAAACGTTTTTATTAACTCATTATTCCCAAACTCAAGAGCAATTAAGAATTGGAACTACTCTGACAGGCATTAAGAATAGAATAGACTGTTTCAGCTGGAAAGGACCTGCAAGGATCATCTGGTCCAACTGCCTGACCACTTCAGGGCTGACCCAGTTAAAGCCTGTCATTAAGGGCACTGTCCAAATGCATTGTGCCCTCAAGCACTCATGCACATGGATACACAGCAGCACTGACAATATAGCACGTACAGTAAAAATATACTATACATATTCCTACAATATTGCTTTTTTGAAGTCAGCTGAACAACAATAAGCCTTTTCAACCTTGACTTTCAACAGATAGGTAATAGCAGTTAATCTGCAGTAGCAAAGCTGACACTGATTATATAATGATACATATCTGATGGTCATTTTATTTCTTATTATAGTCCATGTTTAAAATTAAATTTTCCCCTAGAAACTAAATTAGTTTAAGATCTTTCTCCTTGGCCTACTTTTGGATCTGGTATTGCTATGAAATATGATGCCATTCCCATTCAAACACATTCAGCAGGAGCCACCCGCACATTCTCCCTAGGACCAAGAGAGGCTGGGGAAGGAGCCTGTAACTCCTTACTCCTGATCCTGAGCCCCAGCCTTGCAGTGCTAATGTTTCCTGGGCTGGGACATGAAAATCCCTGCTTTATTCAACCACACATACTCACAGGCAACGTTTGACTTTGAATCCAGATAAAAATTCAGAGATCTCAAACTTCACTGACTTTGTGGTGTTCATATCTTCACATATTTACTAAATATATGATGCTCTACATTACAACAACACAAGAACAAAATGCTCAAAACATCAATTCCTTTCATTTGTAATACATTTGCTGAGTGACAGAGACTGTAGCTGCTGCTTCCATATCTCATATAGTGGCATAGAGGGGATCTGCAAGGGGGAAAAGTTAACCTACCTATGGTACTTTAAACTAATAAAGGATCAGTCTTCCCCTAGATGCATGAAAGCTGCACCCTGAATTCTAATACAGAGCAAAATATTTGCCAGGTACCACAAGGCCCATCTGAAGCTCTCAAAGGGAAACTCACCTTCAGTGAGAGCCCTAAGAAAACCAGGATCTCCACTGCACATGATGTTATTAGTTTGCTCTTCCCATACTTAAATGTTTATCAAGTGAACTTTGCTTGTTGCTTACTATAACAGCATATAATCAACTTGATTTACAATAAACCACTTTCTATCTTAATTCCCCAAACTTGGCAAAATCCCAGCACTGGGTAGAACTCTCCTCCTCCATGCGCTGGATTCAAGCTAGACTAATGCAGTGGTGCCTGATTTGTACCAGCAGACAGCTCTGAGCATGCTGAAAAGTTGCATCAGTTGATCTAAAGACACTGTCAAATCACAAGAAGCAGCTTCTGCAAACTTCTACATGTCCTTTGTTCAAGCGAGGTTTAGATGAGCCTAATCCACTGGAATCAGCAATTTCTGTGTGATTTCTCCTACAAACGATACAGCACCATATCACAAATTCATAGCTATGTGGTTCAGTGAGGAGGGGTGGAAAAGAAAACGATGGAGCTTTGGGAAGCACAATGCAGTTCTCAGAAAAGCAGATGCAGTGTAGCTCTTTCAGCACAAGAGACCTCTGTGAGAGCTGGAGAATCCACCTCTGTTTGCTTCAGAGCTGAACAGTGAGTCTGTCCCTTCCACTGATTAAACAAAAAAGGAGGGGCAGAGAGTGTGTCCTTAATAGCCTGTATATGAAACACACTTATCCTCATCAGTTTGATTTCATATCATTGATTTTGGTTTATAAAAGGTGATTTTTTCCATTCTCATCATGTGTCCTCTTCAGTCACAGATTTAATTAAGATCAGGAAAATGAAAAGGCACTGAGAATTACTCAGATTTCTGAGACAGCACCTGTAACTATTATTCATTCAGGACTAGCCAGCAAAGATCATGCATATAACATATTCCGAGGCCAGGGTATACATACCATATGGTAATTTCTGATTGATGGAATATATGTAATTTTGTACTTGACAAATGCCAAATATGATTAATAATTTTTGTGTAATCTCATGGGTCCCTTGTCTGGGGTCGTTTGTGGAAGGTACAGGTCTGCAGAATGCATTGATCAGCTGGCAAAGACACATGAACACATAAAACATGTTTCACTTTCCTCTTAAATGAAAGCTACTTAACACAAGATCAGGCATAGCCATGGAAAAGGAACAGGAAAGCCATCACAAATTCATATTGAAAGAAGAAATTGTAGAGAAACACTCAGAAAAGAAACCCAAAGCAGTGATGAAACCATAATGTGTTGGATTCTTGTGTGAACAGAGCTGCTCCACGACCGCTGCTCGCCTCTTCTTTTCTTCCAGCAACATTTTCCAGGCCTCCACCAAATTTTATACATGTGTGTGCCACATGCTGGTGACAGAGCTTCTGTCATTCCCTGACCTCACCTGTACTGGAACAACAACCTGGAGTGTCCCCTGGGGTAATGTGTTCACATGAAAACTCTTACATCTCCATTTACAAGGACTTGTACTACAAGGAAGCCACGGTCCTTTAATGCTTGGGTGAATACGGTCATGAGCACACCAGCTGAAAAGGTCACTTCACTTGTTAAAATCCAGTGAGAAAAATTTTGGGTGTAAATCAACAGAAATACTGAAGATCAAAAGCTAGAATTCAATCATCTATGAAGTTTAACAAGAGTAAAGAATTTAATTGTAAGTGATCATCCTGCTGAAGGCCTGCATTAATTAAGTGATTGTCCTGCCAGAGGCCTAAGATGACAGCTGATTAGTATATGTGAATGGCTACAGATACATATAAGAATATGGCAAAGTAGTGAACAAACGAACAGAAAAATGTAAACGTCTACAGCTGTTGAAAACACATTGACAAAATTTTATCTTGCAAAATCTGTTCCAGTTTTACATCCAAATTACTCACAAGCATGTTTTCATACAGTGGTACACCTTATCGCTATTTCCCTGCTCCGCTTCTCCTTCCACACCCCTAAAAGAAAGAACATAAGATTGAATTTAAATTCACAGCAGACATTTGAGACACTGTAATCTGAGCTGCAAATCCACAAATGAGTAACGACTGGTACCCCAGCACACTTGACAGCCGACCAAAAACACCTAACCTGCAGCCAACGCAGATGTGTTAACATGGTGTTTAAGCATGATGATTATACATGTGCAGGTTAGAGACATTTAAATCCTTCTTAAAGTGCCAAAGAGAAATACCCTCAGGAAAACCAATTATGTATTCAAAACAGGCTGCTTATCTGAGCACTGAAATCTGAAAATCGAGGTCTCACAGTACAGTTTGATGAACAAGGGGGAACTGCACCACGTAACCTGCCACTGAGAGCAACGCTAGCAGCCACAGGAGCCCCTGCAGTGTGCAGCCCCGCTGCGCACTTCCCAGAAACACGAGAAATCGAAGGCTTATATTTTCTTCATCTGCAATGTTCTGTAGTGACTTTCTAGACTCAAACTACAACAAGCCTTTGTAATCTACATACCCAACATAAAAAGTGTTTTTCCCCTAACCCTGTATACAAACACGTTCCTCGCTGTGAGCAATGGTGACGGCAGCAACCTTTTCGCAGGGCGAAATTTCAAATTGAAAAATTGCAAGTCTTCTGTGGAGAAATTTGATACACAGGCCTTACGCTGTATTTGTGCTTATAACATTCCTGTAAGGCATGACAGAGTCACCTGTTCATTTCATGGGTGGGAATGAGGGTCCAAAATTAAAGAAATGAAATTCAAAAAAAAAAACAGACACTCCTTTAGAGTCATGCTTGTGAGAACTGCATCAATGCCGATCCATACTGTAAGATGCCAAAGTATGTTCTCTAGAACAAGTATTTTTTCCTGTGTTCCCCCAGGAAGTCTGGAGCTGAGCAAGGATCCTGGCTCATTTTTGCAAACCCAGACATTGCTTTAAGGCAACAGCCTCCATTTTGACAAATAGCAAAAAGCAGGTCAATAATTTAAAGGATCAAGCCAGCACGACATCCTTGACTGAAAAAAGGGCAATATAACCCCCATTTTCAAGAAGGACAAAAGGGAAGAACAGGGGAATTACAGACCAGTCAGTCTCACCTCTGTTCCTGGCAAAATCCTGGAGCACATTCTCTTGGAAAGCACGCTAAGGCACATGAAAAACAATGAGGTGGTTGGTGACAGCCAACATGGCTTCACTAAGAGGAAATCCTGTCGGACCCATTTGGTGGCCTTTTATGATGGGGCTACGGAACTGATGGACGGGGCAGAGCAGTCAACAGTTTGACTCTGTCCCTCACTACATCCTTGTCTCTAAACTGGAGAGACATCGATTTGATGGATGGACCACTCGGTGGCTAAAGAATTGGCTGGATGGCAGCACGCAAAGACTTGTGGTCAACGGCTCAATGTCCAGTTGGAAACAGTAATTAGAGGTGTCCCTTAGGGATTGGCGTTGGGACCAATCTTGTTCAACATCTTTGTCAGCGACAGGGACAGTGGGATTGATACACCCTCAGCAAGTTTGCCGATAACACCAAGATGTGTGGTTCGGTTATGTCCTGGGTTCAGCTCTAGCAGTCATTTTTTCTCCATCTTAGTAGCTGGTGCAGTGCTGTGGTTTTGACTTTTAGCCTGGGAACAACGCCGATAACACCGATGTTTTTAGTTGTTGCTAAGTAATGTTTACTCCGATCAAGGACTTTCTCAGCCTCATGCTCTGCCAGGGAGGAGGGGAAGCCGGGAGGAAGCAGAGACAGGACACCTGACCCAAACTAGCCAAAGGGGTATTCCATACCACAGCACGTCATGCCCAGTATATAAACCGGGGGGAGTTACCCGGAAGGCCCAGATCACTGCTTGGGCCGGGCTGGGTATCGCTCGGCGGGTGGTGAGCAATTGTATCCTCTCCCCTTGTTATTTCCCTTATCATTATTATCATTGGTGGTAGCAGTAGTGGTTTTGTATTATACGTTAGTTACTGGACTGCTCTTATCTCAACCCGTGGGAGTTACATTCTTTTGATTCTCCTCCCCAACCCTCCGGGAGTGGGGCGAAGAAGAAGGGGGATAGTGAGCGAGTGGCTGCGTGGTTCCGAGTTACTGACTAGGCTTAAACCACAAGAAGTTGATACACTGAAGGGAAGGGAGGGGATCCAGAGGGACGTTGACACTCTTGAGAGGGCCATTGTCAACCTCAGGAAGTTCAACCAAGCCAAGTGCAAGGTCCTACACCTGGGTTGGGGCAATCACATTTTGGGCAGAGAAGAGATTCAGAGCAGCCCTGTGGAGAAGGACTTGGGGGTGTTGGTCCACGAGAAACTGAACATGATCCAGCTTCAGCGTGCGCTTGAGCTCAGAAATCCCCCGTATGCTGGGCTGCATCAAAAGAAGCGTGAGCAGCAGGTCAAAGGAGGTGATCCTGCCCCTCTACTCTGCTCTCGTGAGACCTTGCTTGGAGTACTGTGTGCAGTTCTGGTGTCCTCAACATAAAAAGGACATGGAGCTGTTGGAGCAAGTCCAGAGGAGGCCACGAGGATGATCAGGGGCTGGAGCACCTCCCGTATGAAGACAGGCTGAGAAAGTTGGGGCTGTTCAGCCTGGAGAAGAGAAGGCTGCGTGGAGACCTCAGAGCAGCTTGCAGTATCTGAAGGAGGCCTACAGGTTTGCCGGAGAGGGACTTTTCAGTAGGGCCTGTAGTGATAGGACAAGGGGTGATGAGTTTAAGCTTAAACAGGGGAAGTTCAGGTTAGAAGTTCTTTACTGTGAGGGTGGTGAGGCACTGGCACATGTTGCCCAAAGAAGTGGTAAATGCTCCATCGCTGGCAATGTTCAAGGCCAGGTTGCACAAAGCCTTGAGTGACATGGTACGGTGTGAGGCGTTCCTGCTCATGGCAGGGGTTGGAACTACATGGTCTTAAGTTCCTTTCGAACCCTAGTCATTCAATGATTCTATGGTTCTGAATCTGCAGCCTTAAGGGTTGCAGCAAACCCGCATAATCTGTGGCCAGCTCACAGAATTAAAATTCATACCACATGCTGAATGGTAAATTAACACACATATTTTTGTATTACCATGTTTCAAAACTGCCTGCAAATAAATATAAGTAAATATGAATTGTATAAATTAAGTATAGTTTCACTTTAATGTAATCTCATAACTACAGTCTCTGAAGAGACACTGTAGTTATTAGACATTACTAGGTGGAACCTGCTTGTTCTCGGGTTCACACATTACAGTTCAATACAAAAGACAGCACCCTATGCTAGAATAGGTCTCTATCTTTGGGCAGGTTATGTCTCTGTACTGCAGTGCTGTGTAGTGCTAAATCCCACTCAGCGATGTCAATAACTACACTGCTGTTAATACTGCAGAAAAAGGTTACACCTTCTTGTACCAGTGTGCCAGCTTGTTAAGAGATCAGGCACCCTGAACACTCCAGAGGAGAGAGAAAACAAGCATTAAAATTTAGATATGGAATAGAAACATCTGAAAAACTCTGGACAGAGAACAGCAGTTTTTATGAACAGACAGATGAACAGAAGAAAAGGTATAAGCAGACCCTATAGATATCGAAGACTGTCCGCCAAGTAACTTCATGAGCCTTTCATGTTTCTGCCAGCACTCTGAAACACTTTTTCTGATTATATTTCCAAAGATTTAGGCAAGTTAAGAATCAAAACTGATTCACAGCCTTTTGTATTTGCTTTTCATGCACATTTGCCTGATAATTTGGTTGCAGACGACTGTTCAATTTGGTGCAGTATTTCGTACACTGGAGACAGATTACAAGAGTAAGTGACATAGTAAGACTGCAACACCATTGCTCAAGAGGAGCCAATCTCGTCGGAGCCAATCTCGTCGGTGAGCAGATTCACTCTGTAACATTTCTGAGGGTGTAATTAACACCTACTCTGGAAGAGGCAAATCCTGAGCTTGTTAAATCTCCAATTCTATAACCAGAGAGACATCCATGAGATCACAATGCTATCCAGCATTGTGATCTCATGTTTTTCCCAGGCTCTTGCACTCAGAGCTAAGGAGTCTGACAGATTCCAGTTTGCTGCCCAACACCAATTTATCAGCACTGAACAAAACAAACTAGTGCATAGCTCACCTGCTGGCTTACACCAGAACCTCAAACTTATCACCTACATCTACCCTGAGTAGTATCACCCTCCAGCCAGCCAGACTTCTTCCACAGGTACTGCACATTTGGTTTTGTACTGACAGAACCGAGGGATTGCAGGGAGATTAGGTTATGTTACATTCCCTTTCCCTCAAAAAAGGGCTCTTGACTATCTGTCTGGAACATTAATAGTGTTCCAGTGTTGACTGTCACAAAGTCAATGAAAATGTTACATAACAGAAAATTCCCAAGAAAAACCGTAGTTCTGTTTCTGTTTTTAAACTCCCAGAATTCCCCTTTTTGGTCCTCCTGGACAAGTTACATCCATTTTTGCTCTCAGATTAAATTGCTGACACTATTTCAGGAAACATACCACAGTGTTCCTGCTGCTGCTGGTGCTTTCCCAGGTCCCTGCCCCGCTCACCCACTGCATGCCTGGTCAGTAGCACAGGAAACGTCAAGTTGACAGACCAACAGACTTTTGCCATTCTGCTGTCTTTTCAGTTTCTGTCACACAAACTCCTTTGGGAGCTCCCTGCTCCAAATGCAAATTGATTCTCAGTCAAGCTCTACAAAATCATCTCTCGCTTGCACTTCTCAACCTGTCTTGTCAATGCCATGCTTTTCGGATTATTCACAATATAATTCCATCTCCTTCTGCAATTATCATCTTCTCTATTAATCTAGTTTTAATGGCTGAAGGTCTTCCTGCAGCATGCTGCTACCTAGATGCCCTTTTTTTAAGCTTGGCAACTACATGTATTTGTCCAATGAAATATTTTTCCCAGGATTTCCAAATCTCTGATAATATTCTTCATACATATCCTTGGGTTCCAGAAAAGAAACTTCTCTCTGTTCTTTTTAAATGTAATATTTGGTGATCCTCTGGGGAAGCCCTTTGATGTGTCTTTGGATTTTATTTTGGCTAGAGGCCCAGACTCAGAATGAAGTCTTTCAGGCAATCTACCACAGCACAAGCAGTAGGAAAATAGAAGTGCTCCGTGGAGGTGGCAGCCTGGGCAGCTGTACCCACAGACTGTCCAAGTTAGAGGTGCAGTTCTCCCAGGGCAGCACAGAATCAGGGAAGGAGACAGCCTAGGTGACAGCCTCCTTAGAAAAAAGATTCTGCTCTGGGATTATGTTTATGTTAATATTGAATTTAATATCAAAAAATCTTAATGTCGTATTTTATCATTTTTGTAACAATTTAGCAAACCTCTAAAGGTGAGGCCAATCTGCTATCAGCAGGGAGAAAAGGTTATCACTTGAACAGGGACAGGAGAATGGGCACCTGGCATGTCAGACAGTCAAGCACATTGCCCAGTAGATGCCGCACTGGGAAATGCAGGCTTCAGTGTCTGCCCAGCCGTGTAACCATGCATGTGCTCCTGCTAACAGACCAGAAATCTTAATTCTGAATGACACTGCTATCACAGAAAGCATGCATGTTTTTACAGCATCATGTATACCAGACAGCGGGGAGAAAATGGAACAGACAGCTTAAAGGCTTCCTTGGAACCATCATAAATATCCATTTTCACTTTTGGCTAAAAATTTCTCTAGCTCTACTATCAGAAGTGATTTATCTTCTTTCTTTTTTCACATTATCTGTAAATAGTTTATTCCCACTAGTGTTACTGTAAGAACCATTTGTCACAGCTGTAAGAGGAGGAAGCCTGGCTAATTCCTTGATGCAGGAACCAAAATGAATTGCCCTTCTTACCCCACAAAAACCCCTTCTCATCAGTCAAGCCCTTTCTTCTGAATTAAAACGGTATTTTGAAAACCAACAGGTACCTCCAATTTGGTTTGCTCTTCACATTCTGATATTTAGGATGATATGTGCCACTGTATTTGCTACTAATTATGATGCAAGTTTGTAGAAAAGCAACTTACTTTAAAAAGTTTCATAAAGTATTGAAGTACATGGAAAAAATACTAGAACACAGCAGTACATAGTTAAACATTAAATATATTAATACCTCCCAATAATAAATGTTTGTCAACTACCAATTTAACTTGACTATCCCCCCTTCTCCTTTTTAGTTGACTCACCTTCCAGTGTGCAAACTTGTTCAAGAAGAGCATCTTTCCCAAATGCCACTGGATTCCTTTCCAGCTGGAGTCACCCAAATGTACCACTATGCATCACACACTGATTAAGAAAGATTTTATATGTAAGATACGAATGATAAATTACTGCATAAGGATATACAATCTTGGAGACCTTACTACTGGTAAGAACCCTGCTTAAGCAGTACTTTTAAACGCTGAAAAATGCCCAGTGGTCAATGCTGAGTGCCAAAGGACTGAAAAACTGAAAACTAGATAGTAAAAATTATTAAAATGAGCCTTTTTAAGGCTCAACCTATTACTAATTGGTCATGACCAGCCTGCAGAACTTCATTTGTGACACCAGTAGAACAGAAATTATAATGCTAGTTAATAATCTGAAAGAACTTTGCTACTAAAATACTGAATCATTTCTTTAATATTAAACAGTACATTTACTCTGTAAATGATGAACCAGTATTTCAGCAGAATGCAGAGTGTCAGGCAGCCAAGACTTTCCCTTAGTAAAAAAGGAACAGAAATCACTCACTGTGAATCCCACAGTCCCTTCTCCTACAAAGCTCTCTTTGAGGTCAATGGAAAATCTGGCTGTTAAAGAATCCTGAACTCTGACCTCATACAACACAAATCATATTTAGTTTTGAAAATAACCTCCCCTTCTAGGTCTGGAGAGATTTCAGGACAGGAGAAACAGGACATTTTTTTCCTATTATCCCTTCCTTGAGGTCACAATACCTGAAAGGTTCTGACTCAGCCTGGCAAACCATCTCAGCCCCCTCACCCACTGGTCTTGTTTATCACCTACTTATTTCTTCTTGTACGATTGTCCTGGGTTCAGGATATATGAGGAGTAACAAAGATCATGAATCTATTTCATGCAGTGAGAGTGAAGCAGCATTTATCATTAGGCACATCAAGCGCAGTAAAAAGGAATACTGTCAGTAAGTTTAATGTGCTTTTCTAAACTGAAGCAAAATGTAAGTGATGGTGAAAAAGGAGAGAATGAAAACTGAACAGCTTGTTTTTATCAGTCATGATATTTTAGGTGAGCAATGTCTAAAACTAGAGTGACAAAAAGTTCCAATGAAAAAAAAAAAACCAACTGATATCGCAGTAATATTCTGATAGAGGAGATCTAATGGTCAGTACTCACAAAAATAATTACGTTTTTTTATAGTACGTTTTAGTTCAGGTTAAGACCCAACACAAAAGAGATTGTCACCTCTATGTTAGAATACAGAACCTGGTTGACTTGAACTTTAAAAAATTTCAGTCAACTGAATCACATTGGATTGGCAGTGCTGAATTCAGTGTCATAGGGAGGAATGACAGCGCTGGGTTAGACTTTGCATAGCTCCTGTACGTGACAGCAAGACCAGCCCACTTCCAAGGCAACCTCTTCCCATTCTGCATGTTCTATCACCTCCATGGCTCTTCACAGCCAGCATCCTCATGGAGACCCTCAAGGACACCATTACATACTGCTTGATACACCCAGGGCAAGAGCAAACAGAGGTGTGATTGAGACAGCATTTCACAAGGTAAACATTTCTCCATTGAGTAAACCCTACTCTCCTAAAAAAAAAAAAACCTCTTTTAGGAGGCTTGGGGACCAATCATTTTGATTTTTAAACTGAAAGAAACAGTGCCTGAAGCTGAGGAGCTGGGCCAGGAGGTTCTGGTGAGGAGATATTTGTGTGTCATCTGAGAAAGAAGGTGGTATCTACAGTGTTTGAGAATATCCATCACTCAAGCATAAGATTTTGCCATGACACTGAAGATGTTTGGAGCTGCTAAGCATACTTATTGGGCTTGCATATGACTCTAAATGTACATTTCATTCTTATGAATAGCATGTTCAAAAATATTACTTCCAAACTCCAGTTGTGTTTTCCTATTATTTTTGCCTACTAGTTTTCTGTATAGTTTTCTGTATCTATTAAAATAGCAGGCTGCAACTCTTACATAGCTACAAAGTTGTACTTGACCACAATATTTAAATGACTCTAGATTTGTTGTGTTAAATTTACTTCAGATCAAATAGCCATTCTATTTCCACATTCAACTTGTCTTGAGTCTTTTCCTTTTTTTTTTTTCCCCTTCTAAAATTTTTAGTTTTAAGTCAGTCCTTCATTCTACATGTAATTTTATAGCTTTAGAAAAATTTCCTATGGTCTCATTCCCATTCTGTTCAAAATATTAACTTTTACTTAACATGGTATGAGAGAAATTTAACAACTCATTCTCTTCTAACAGTCAGTTATAGATAATTAATCTTAGTCCAATGAGTTCTGAAGTGTCCCTGAGCTCATCAGTAGATCCTTACTAGACATCTAAACTAGGGCTGGGAATACATGAAGTAAGTGCTTCAAACAGAATAAAGGCTGGCCAGAATATTTTGTGCTTCAACCAAATCCAAGTAGTTCAATTTTAGCTTAGAGAAAGACCAAGCACAGACAAAGTCAGAGCTGTTCTAAGCCGTCAGACCAGGTCTGGCAGTACTAGAGTGAAATGCCAGTGTCACCTTACAGCCACATAAAGGACACAGCTTGTGCCCATGTGCTTTGCTCCATCAGCCTCCACTCATGGAGCTGGGGTTTCCTCAAGGTTCCCACTGCCCTCCTAGAGGAAGGGCGGTTTCGTTACTCTCTTTCGCACCTCAGTGTACAGGTGTGATTTCACACAGATGTAAAGAAACTGTCCCGTGCCCTACAGATGAGATGATTTCCCCAGGGTGAAATAGGTCTTTGCCCCCCTCTTTCTTTCCTTCATAAACATACTTTTTCTCCAACACTCACAGCCCTCACACTACAGAGCTCCTTCAGAAAATGCACTACCTCAGCCCTGCTGCACTCCCATGGCCAGTGTCTCGTACCTGACCCTAGCAGAGCTGGCCCAGAGCCCAGAGCAGCAGCCAGGCCTGTGACAGGCTGGGACCACTGGGACCTGCTGGAAGCATGGTGGGACGTGCCCCCGCTGTTGTACCATGGGCAGAGCCCCACACAAGGGCAGCCTTTACCTCGAGTTTGGACGAAAACTCAAAAGAAAATTTGGGTTTTTAAAGACATATTCATGAACTTTCCTGCTTCTGCCCTGTGACCATCTGAGACTTCATGCAAAATACTCTGAAAAAGGTTAGTTTAAAGTATACCCTCAAATATCAACTTTAACAACTGCACTGATTATAATTCATTAGGGGTAAATTACTGTATGAGAAATACAAGGAGATACAAATAAAGCATCATGTGACTTGTGCTCACTACACAGTGAGTTACAGTGCTTCGAGAAATGATGATGAAATGAGAATAGTGAGATAACATTATTTCTGGAATGAAAATATAGGCACTTTTAGATGCAATTCACTTTTTTCCTGCATCTGACAGCATTTTGAGCTGACATCTTCCAGATACTGAAGATGAAAAGTGATTTTTATCTTTGTGTGAATCAAAAAAATGTAGGTTTGTCTTTTAAATTTGAACACTCTGTGATAACAGGGGTGTAGGTATATGAAATAAAGTTAACTCAAGACCCCTATTCCTTCCCAAGAGAGCAGAAAAACACTCTCAGAAAATGTAGTGTGCACGTTTCAATTAGGTGTAAGCCAGGACAGAATTGAGGATATTGCCCGTTTTGATTCCTTAAACAAAACCACCATTAAGTCAAAACGTGCTCTGTGTAGTTTGTGTGATTCTATACGATCATGAGCTGACTGGCTTTACCTTGCATGCAGACCTGCACAAGAGTGCCCCTTGCGTTGTCCCAGGGTGAACTGCTGGCTTCAGCAGTCTGCCTCATGCAGCAGGTGTGGATGGAAAGGATGCTCCCGTTTCCATCCTCAATAGGGAAATTTTTCCTCGGAAAAAATTTCTGTCACATTTTTGTTTTCAATTATATAGACTAAGCCTGAGGTCTGGCATCAGCTGGAGGGTTGAAAGGTGAGACTGAGGTTCAACAGCACGTGTAGCCTGTTTTTATCTCTTCAGGGAAAAAAAATAATTAAGTGCAGTAGCCCTGCCTTCAGCTTCACAGGCAGCATTGGAGCACCACAACCGAGCAGTGGAGAACACCGAGGACTTCAAAAATCCGCAGCAGTGAGTGCCCGGTGACACCATCTTGGTAAGCCTGTCACTTCTGTGTGCTCTTCAGAATATATGCAACTAAAAGCCTATTGTTGAATATTAAATACAGTTAAAAAATTATACTACTCACATTATGTAACTACATTAACTCAGTCAGCCCCAGCATAAACAAGTCTTCCAAATAAATACTTTCATGCTGCAGAAAGCACTGCTTTGGTAATTAATGAATTTGTTGGTCCTTATTTTAAATGCTGAGCCATAACACTTGCAGCTTTGTGCTCGCCATTATTTCCTACTTCTCCTTCAGCCACCTCCATAAAGAATTTTATTGGCTATATCAGTAAGCAGTAATCTCCATTATAATTACCAGTTTCAAATTTCAGAAAACTTCTCATGTCTCAGCTACAACTAATTTTGCTCCCTAAGCATGTGTATCAAACACTCAGTCTTGTCCTTAAAAAGGATAGAGTTGGATGATCAAATGTCCTGTTACACACAGCAGAAGCCAACTCAGCAAACACTGTGTGCTTCAGAAATTATTATTCCATTTATAGTAACTACAATTAAATTTTACCTGTATGAAATTTCATGAGGTAACCTCACAGCCAAAGAAAATATTTCTGTGCTGCACATGGCACATTAGACTGCTCTCCATAATGTTTGCTTACATATCTAATCACACAAGAAACTAAGTTCTTCTGAATTCAACTGGATTTTATACGGGCTGGTTGTTAACGGAACTAGACTTACTCTAAAAGCAAGAAGGAGGGAGTTAAATGTGTTTAACATACAGAAGCTTTAAACTCTATCAAGAATGATTTTGGCATCCAGGAACCTGATTTTGGAAACCTCTTTGCCTCCCTGAGCCTACCAAGCTAAGCTGGTTTCGAAAACAGAACTGTGTCAGCTTGACAGTTTTGATAACGCTGCTCTGACTCCCTTCAGCATCTCATTCCCTCATCATCCATTCAGAAACTTCACAACATTAAAATCAAAGAAAACAAGACTTCAGCAACAGTTAATATATTCACAAAACGGTACAAGAACAATGTCTAAAGACAATTATCTACCCCAGGAGTGCCAGGCAAGGAGCCTGTAAATCATGCAGATGTCTTGGCACACATGTTCCGCAGACACCAAATGGAATATATTGGTCAAAGAAGAGATAGCAGAGTCTTACAGGGCTGGAAGATAAAGGCATCATTTTCACTACCAGATTCTCTCTCACAGTTTCATGATTTTTATAATAAAAGTTACATTATTTTCAGACTGAAATAATTAATCTCAGTACGTATTGAAATATACATATAGGATACTATATGTAGGATAAGATACTATACTATAAAATATTGTATTCTATACTCTTACATATAGGATACTATTTGTTTCCCAAAGACAACAGGTCAAACTTTAAAATTCTGCATTTCTCAGGGTCTGCTAAGCTAGCCAAAGGTTTCCAGGAATTCCAAGCAAGCCAAGCTCAAATGAGCACACTACTTTATGGGTGAGGGGAGGACATACAGAAGAGACTGGAGGTCCTTGCCATCTTACATGACTCTTCTGAGGTACAGAGGAGATAGGCAGTAAGCCCCTGGAATCCAAACAGATCTAAGAAAATATATTTCAAAAAAACTGAAAGGAAGCTTTTTTTATTATTATCATTACTATTGGAAGCTGTGGAAGTGTTTTTTCCTCAAATGGTTCCTGCATTATCATCTACCAGATAAATCTACTCAGTCAGCTATGGAAATGCTGTCAGGATGCAGGGTTAGTGAAAAAAGCAAGGGAGGATAGGTATATTGAAACAATGGACTGCATTTGGTGTCCTCTAACTTCTATGCTTATTTATAACAAAACCCAATAATGTACCGCATGGTTAATTAAAAATATACTGCCCAGAGTGAAAAAAACCCAACAACATGCTACAGTCTATTAAATGAAATGATGATTCTGACTTATAATTGCTTTATAGACCACTGAATTAGAAAGTGGGGAGAAAAGATTTGTCACAGGGGACATTTGAGATCATTAGCAAAAGTTTAATTATTGGAAGGTTTTATCTCTGAAGGCCAAGTCCATTGCTGTACTTATGTGAGCTTCTACTTTTTTCCTGTATTATAAAGAACAGCCATCACCAACCCCACCTCCACCTGACCCCCTTCAAGTATTTTATGTCCTTTTAACCACCTTCATGAGATGAATGTTATCTTCTGTGCTCTCAATTCAGGAAAGCGCTTAACTATATCTTAAGTCTCACTGCACAAGTCTTCAGCTGACATATATCACACATATGGAGCTTCAGCATCCACCTCAGTGGGACTCAAGTGCCTTTTCAGTGGATTGCTGAGCCAGGTTATTAAAAAGAAATAAAAAAAAAACCCCAACTATTATGCTGTGGGTGAGCACATGTACATAATACAACCAGATCTCTAAACAGGAAGCACACTATTTAATTTCAGGCATAACAACAGGAAAGGTGCAAGATGTGAAGCCAGCACTGTGCAGCCCTAGGATAGCTAGAACACTAGAACAGTGTTATGGATTATCCCACTTAGAGAGTGAAGAAATCTGGATCTGTTTAGTACATATTTTCAGAGTTCTACAGAACATATTTCAAGAACACAGAACAGCCTCATTCCTCCATTACCTAAAATATTCCCTGGATCCAAGTCTAATGGAGGGTGTCCTGCCACGGGTTGGAACCAGATGATCTCTAATGTCCCTTCCAACCTAAACCAATCTGTGATTCTATGACACTGGCCCTTTCCTCCTTTTAGCTGCAATCACTTTCCATTTTTCCCTGTAGCAGGGAACATCCACTTTCTTCCCCAGATCCTCAAAGCACATTTGAACTGGCTTTCCTTCCTGTAGAGTCTGAGAATTGCAAATACATTGTAATATCTGGCCATTGCCAGTCATTGATCAGCACTGAGAAGCGGATTTGGCACAACTTAAGATCTGCAGGAGACAAAGGTCATAATTTCAATTATAATCCTCATTATTTACCACAATTAAATGAATTCACTAATAATGCCAAAGCTCAAGCTGTTTGACATAACTAATTAAGCAATAACAGATTATTGCAGCCTTTAGCACTGCACTGCTTCTCAGGCTTCTGGTATTTTATATTTCAGATAGCTGTTTCCATAGCAGACTTATAGCAAGTACAAACAAAGCAGGGGAACTGGTAGCATCTGAAACACCTGCCAGTGGAGGCAGACACACCATACAGGATGTAGACGTATAGCCCAAGACAAGGCAAGGTTTTCCTTTTCCACAAACAAACAACAAAACACTCATGGTATGATGACAAACACAAGTAGTTTTGAAATACTCACCATGTTCTGCTGATAGACAAACTGGAGAGCAAAATGTTTTATACAGAGGAGGTAAGAATGCAGTCCCAGCTGCCCTCTCCTATCGGTTTTAGCACGCAGATACTTCAGTCCATAGCCCTAAAAGATGATCAATTCCTTATGACTTCAAATAGAGTTACAGTATTTATTGCATAAAGCAAAGGAAATGAATCACTTTGTTGTTGTTTTGATATTATGAATTAGTTAGCATAGGAAAGCCTAAATACCCTTGAGCTGAATGACTTCAAGGCCCACAGAAACCAATTCCTGCTGAAGCCCGGCACTGATGCCAACCCCTGCCCTCCTCCCTGCTCTGTCCTGAGGGATACAAGGGAGATGAAGGCCCCCAGGCACTTGGAGCCTGTTGGCCAGGGAGCATGGCTGAGAGCACAGAAGAGCTGGGGCAGCTGCTCCTCACAGCACACATCAGGGCAGGCTGTCCGAGCGTCCCATGCAGGGCTGCCAGGAGACACTGTTGGCCAAAGAGCATTGTGACCATTGATGTCATCTAAGTGTTCTGGACATACTAGTCCAGGCTCAGAAAACAGACTGTAAGCTCTTCAGGACAGGGACCATCTGTCTGTACTCCACTTAGAATGGAGGGCTGCTTCTTTTTCACTGAGTTGTTAGGGCACTGCTGCAGTAAAGCAGGCTAAGTAAACACAAACATCACACTTTCAGGGCTTGAAAACCAATGACTCGCACTAGCAATGCAGGGCACACTGTGCTCCCCGAATACAGCACACACAGCTTAGTGCACTGCTGCTCCCAAACCCACCCACTGACTTGCATCCTTCAGGACTGCATCACGCTGTCTGTTTTAGTACATTTCTTTTACGTATGAAAAGGGGGGAAAAACAGCAAGTCACTCTCCCAGGTATAAACAAGTCATTAAACCCCATAAAATATCAGACAAAAAGTGCAACTTCTGTTAGGAATATCTTCTTGAAGTTTTTTGTTTCCCAGACAATTCATAGAGGCACACTAAGTATTCAAACTCTACAAACATACAGCCCATTAAGACAGTGCTCCAGAAGAAAACCCCAAACCTAAAAGCCACTGAACAGAATCACAGGGATGAGAAATCTGGGGGTCCTTAAATAAAAACCTGATGTTGATTGAGATAAGGACCTTTCCTACCCTTTCTTATGCCTTTTTTCTTTGGCTCAGAATTTCATTAGAACTTCTACGGTCTCTTGTTTGGCAAGTGACTTGATGGCAAAGCTTCTGCTGACACACAAAGAAAACCGACTGGTCACTATATCTCATCTTCTTGTAGGGAGGCAGACACACACTTATTCAGCAAACCCTGCATAACCTCTGTTCTGCCTTTGACCTACAATAAATGGTTGGATTAGCTGGGAGGTCAAAAAAGTTGGAAAAGAATAGCTCAAATGAGGAAAATCATTAAGTTCTAATTACACCAGGGTTGGAGCCGGTAATTTTTCATTGATATGGCAATGAACAGTCCATAGACCATAGCTGTGTCTTTCCCACTAATTCATTACAATTCTAGGAACTGCCTACAAAATACGTTTCCTTAAAGTACCCTTTGGTTCTCCAATGGAGCCACAGAGGAATTCTTCAGCTGTGAAGCACATGAGACAAGAATATAGTTGTTGTATATTTCTAAAAACGAGAAGAGTGTTAACACTGAACCAGATAGGATAGTTTCCATCCTGGCTGCGATTCAAGTGGTAGAGTGTAAGACTGCACAGCTCTGGACAGCTTATAGCATTGATTTGCACAGGCTCCATTCCTCCAGCCTGGTGAATTTTGAAACTTCTTTTATCAGAGATTTGCATCTTAGTAGTGAACATGAGCCAATCTGGCAACTGCAGCCTAGCCTCACACTTAGGAGACTAGCTTGAAACTGAAGCAGAAAAAAAACTTTTAAAGACTTTTAAAGACTAGAGCATGCTCATCACATATAAGCCAAAGGTTCATCTGTACTTAGCGATAACGTAGTAAAGAAGTGTCCTGAGTTCAGCTGTAGCAGTTATTGTCCTCCTTCCTAGTAGCTTGTGCAGTGCTCTGTTTTTGACTTTAGTCTGAGAACAGTGCTGATAACACGCCAATGTTTTAGCTGCTGCTAAGTAATGCTTACTCCAATCAAGGACTTTTCAGTCTCTCATGCTCTGCCAGTGAGGAGGGGAATAAGAAGCTGGGAGGAAGCAGAGACAGGACATCTGACCCAAACCAGCCAAAGGGGTATTCCATACCACAGCACGTCATGCCCAGTACAGAAACTGGGGGGAGTTACCCGGAAGGCCCAGATTGCTGCTCAGGTCGGGCTCAGTATCAGTTGGTGTGTGGTGAGCAACTGCATAGTGCATCACTTGTGTTTATTGTTCTCTTTTTCTTTTTCCCTTTTAGTTTTATATTCTCTCCCCTTGTTCTTTCCCTTATCGTTATTATTATTGGTGGTAATAGTAGTAGTTTTGTATGGTACCTTAGTTACTGGACTGTTCTTATCTCAACCTGTGAGGTTTACATTCTTTAGATTCTCCTCCCCATCCCTCTGGGAGTGGGGGGGAGGAAAGGAGTGAGTGAGCAAGAGGCTGCGTGGTTCTGAGTTACTGGCTGGGCTTAAACCATGACAAGAAGCTAAATGCCCTACTCTTTGTGCTGAACTGGAGGAACTAGAACTGCCAGGCCCTGGACGCTGAGCAGCTCTGATGTGCATCCTTGGATCAGCCTGTTGGGAAAGGAGCTGCACAAGAAGGACTGGGACAAGGTTTGATGGGGCCTCCCTACACTCATTGATGAGTTGCTATCAAAATTCAGTGCCTGAGCTCTAAGGTACAGTTAAGTACTAGGTCATTTTATTATCAAGTATGCTTTCCCCATGGTGTTCCTGGGTTTGTCCGCAGCTCAAATACATGAGCTACCTGCGGGCATGATGGTGCCTAGTTATTTTCATCGGTTAATGCTTTAGAATATACACCCATAACGCTTCAAAAAATCTTGTTATAAATGTGTATTGGTATTCAAAATAATACATATTCACTGATACTTAAACATATTAAGCAGAAATGAATGTGGGCTATTTCCAAATACGGGATTGTTCTACAAAGCCTAAGCCACTTTTTTCAGCCTTAGGTGTTATGTCAGCCACAGAATTCTGTGACAATGCTGGAATTTCAAACTTTCCTGAAAAACTACCTTTCCAAGTATTCTGTACCCTTCAAATGCAATGTGGTGTACAGTAATTTATAGCTGCTCTGGTTTAGGTTAGATTGACAGACCTAACCTATTTTTGTCACTTTCTTTACAGAGCTGCACTGCACTAGTTGTGCAGGCTATACAAACTCACCGTAAAACTCTGCTCCATATTGTTTTCTAATAAGATTCAAGATATACTCCAATTATTTATGTTCCCTGATACTACAGATGGAACTGTTTGAAGATGCTGGCTTCCAGCTGTAAGGGAAGAAGAGTAAAAGAGAGGGAAGCACATTATACCAATCTGAGCCAGCTAGCACAGCCTCCTGCCTGGCTGGAGGCACGGCTTCTGGCTCACAGCATCACATGCAGCATTCTGTAAATGGGCTCAAAGGAGGAGGAAAAAAAAAAAGAGAGCTGCCCTTAAATGTCAGTTAGCCTGCAGACAGCAAGAGGCTCAGATCTGCTGCACCTCATATGAAACATGTCAAATTAGGCAAGAGAAGAGGTTGACTTTATTTATTGAACATAAGAAACTAGAGGTAAAAACTAGAGGAAATAAATTCATTGGTATGCGAATTGTGTGGGTGTTTCTTTGATTTGTTCCAAATGATCAGTGTAGGATGACAGTTAATAACTGCATATTGTCCACAAAAGTATAGGGCTTAATAAGGCCCATCTTCCATGTGTTCAAGTTCACTAGGAGTGGTAGTGGAAGAAATAAAACTCAGACCTTACTTATTCAATAACCTCTCCTAGCCTTATGTATGTTTAAAACGAGCTCCGGAGGGTATAAGACAGACAAATGAGCAGTTTTTCCCCCCAGATATGACTGGCCAGTAATGATGGCAGTACAACAAAAGGGAATCCAGCCAGCTTCTCTGTTTCAAATGCATGAATGGTTTTTGAGGACATCTTCATCTTGTCAAAACAGTCAAACAGCTAACTCCAGTCAAGCAAGGGCTCTGACTCACAGTGGGTCACACATTCTCAGTAGTGCGTTTCAGTACAGTGGTGGAATAGACTGTTTTGTTGCAGCTGAAGTCTATATTCAGCAGGTTTAATAGCAGAAGAGAGAAAATTCAAACACTGTCGCCAGCTAGGTGTCTTGGGGGACTTGAAATGACAGAAAATCAATTCATCCCTTGGAAAAAAAATACTCCTGTAAGCTGCCTTCCTGTTTTGTTCCAAGTGAAGATAATACTGATGTTGATAACACCCACTAGGTCGACATAATCTAATAATTTGTACCCAGTTGGAAATGGCACCTTAGCAAACAAAACGCATTAACCACCAAATGACAAAACCATTACAAACTGCTGACACCATCAATTTAAATTTGAGGCCTAGCATTCTAGGCCAAAAAGCCCAAAATGCTGATGAAAAGCACCACAGAACTCCCTTCTATTAAGAATTCAGCTTGTATATACAAATCCATGGCTGTGAAAAATGTGACAGTTCTGATCTGGGACCATCTGTTTTTGCTTGCTCAGCAGCAAAAATTGTTCCAGCAAAACACAGGATGATCTCCTCTTCTCCAGCATGGGAATTTTTACTTTTTATCCTTAATCTGAATAATTCAAGTAGTTCCCAGGGAATTAGTATCAAACCACTCTTTTGCAGAATAGAGGCTACACTTCTCTATGCACTGCCTCCAAGGCTTGAGACTGGTTGTACCCATCAGAGAGATCATCTCTAATGCTACTCACTTCGACGAACTTTAAAAATTAGAAGAATGTTGGAATATTGTGGAATGCAATCAGAAAGTCATCTCACCCCAGTAGGCACAGGTGTACTTGAACTGTGTCCCAATCTACTAAAGTTGCTTCCCAAGTTCCCACATCCTTTTAAATTACATTCTCCCCTACTTAGACAATCCTTGTTCTATGTTCATATCTTCTACTTACAAAAAAAAGACCCAAATGACACTAATTTGCAGTTCAGTCAAGAAGTGAAGCAAATACTGGGGGGGAAAAAAAATCCAAAAGAAATTTAAATAAAACACCGCCTTAATCCTGCCTCTAGCAGCCAGTACTACAATTCTCCTTTCTAGAAGAGCTGTGTTACAATTTCATAGACTCTACTGTACCTATTTAGAAAACAGTTTATATTGGTTGATGCTCTTTGGGCTCCATAACAACTTGCCTTAGATTGTCCCACCTAGTATTTGAACCATTTGCAGGCAGACTCTTATTTGGCAAGATAAGCAGCAGAAAAACATTGTGTACCTGAAAGTTTTAAAGTAGGACCAACAGCAAAAATGAACGTAGTTAAGAAGAGTTTCTGAGGGGTTTAATTCTAATACCTCTATTTGGTAGAAAGGGTTGAATACAAGGTAATTCAAATAAATAAAGGGGCCCACTATCTATTTCTTGAACACAGGAAAATTTGATTTAGCACCTTTTCCTGTTGCTTTCCCAGTGATGTTAAGGTTCCAGTTCTCCCTACACTGCCCATCTAAGGTTGTTCCTTAAGACATAAAGATTCACTTTCCCATGGAAAGCAAAGTGCCTAAATCAATCTTAGTCCTTTTGTATCACCTCAAGCAGCTGCAGAGCTGGCACTGGAGTGTCAGGGGAAAGGTGCCCTGAGGGACTGATGCCGTTCTATTCACCTGTGAAAAGCAAAAAGGAGATAATGTGAACATGAACAATAGCTTGCGAAAGGGAGAGCAAGAACTAGAACTTAAAAGAAGCAGCGATGGAATTGTTTTCCTTCACTTCAACAATGTTTACATACCCTATCTGAAGGATTCAGCCACATATTTCTTCACCCATTCTTCCTTTAAGTGGGAAGGATGTTTTGCTCTCTTAATTTAACTGGGGTCAAAATTACCACCTCTGGTGGTCAAGTGAAAGATAGTGTTCGCAGAATTAATTGCTCTGTCCTCTCCATGAAAAAAGGTTCCGTAATTCTACATGTCCTTTCATTTTTGTTCATGGAGTTCGGTTGGGTTTTTTGGGGGGCTATTTTTTCTTTTTCTGCAAAGAATAGATTTTCTACACTCTTATTAAAACTTTCCATCGTGAGAAAGGCTACCATTTTCTGTAGTTTCAGCCTTAAAAAAAAAAAAATAACATTGAAGCAAAAGCGAAAAACAAAACCAAAACCCCAAAAGCCCAAAACCAAAAACCAACAACTCCAAATGCCAATATAAATGCTTAAGAACTGATCTTACCATTTTCACTGAGACAACTGCAGGAAAACAAGGATTAATATAAGGAATTTTTCTTTTTCTATAGACCTCTTAGACATTAAATCATTGATGATATTATTATTATAATTATCTTTTCATTCCTATTTTGCCTACAGAAGAACAACAGTGGTAAGGAACAGCCTGCTCTTTAGTATATCTGAACTCTAGTATATCTGAACGTCTTCATCTTTTTAACATGTCCTTGCTACAGAAATCATGAGAGCAATAGGGAAAATACCAAGCATGTTTTCAGAGAAAATCCTTGTATTTTCCATCAAGAGGCAGTGAAGTTCAAAATTAATTCTTAATTAAATTTTAGGCGATGTTGAGAGAGGTCAAATGTACCATTACTGTTACGAACACCAGTGGTTTTGTTCAGTTAGAAAGCTACAAATCTTTTTTAGCCATCTTTGCCTGCATTTTGCAAGCTATTAATGCATCATTTTGTCATGTGTAGAATATTATTCATCTGAGGACCATCACATCATGAAAAGACATTAAATGTGCTCTCGTTATGGACATGGTGATTATTATAAATCCTTATTTTCAGGCCTTCGGATAAAACTTTAGGAGATGCATTTTATTAAACCATGCAGCAGCCAAAGGTTTCTCTGGAACCAAGAAGTGTAATCATGTAATGACAATACTGGTATCTCTGAGTGAAATGGAAAATTCATTTTCAGATTCTTTTGATCATTTTGCATTGCGTGAGGCTAAGTGTTGTCATATATTACAGGTTCTCATATATTAAAGACAGTAAAGAAAGAATCATGGTCATTCATTAGGAGTATCCAGTTTTTTCACAAGCCACTGAAAAAACTCTTCTTTGTCTATCTCTCTATGAATTCATCTATTTGCATTTGAAGAGAATAACTTGAGCAGTGTGTGTAATGGGAGGCTGTGAGTAGAACCTTTTTTCTTCTCTGCAATCTTAGAGACCCTTGTAGTGCCCACAGCATCTCTTTCAGTCTTTGCTGCATTTAATCCCACAACACCTTCAGAGATGAAAGAAATAATATCCTGTTGATGGGGTAGTGAAGCACAGACCTCATGCAGCACACTGAGACACCTTCTCTCTGGCATCAGAGCTAGGTATCTAAACACCTCCTGAGAGATGACTCTAAGTGGCCCAAGGTGACACAGGAAGTCTACCAGAAAGCAGAATGTTAAACCCAGATCCCCTAAGCCCTAGTCTAGGGCCTCACCACTTCCCTGTCCTGAAGCTTCACTCTGTTTCTAAAAATAAAAGTAATTTATGAAGGTCTGCTATTTTCATGTCTATTCCTCGGCCTAGTTGTTGTCATTTAGGACCTGGAATACCAGAGTCAGTGATCACAGTGCAACACAGAAAAGAAAATTCTATTATGTCAGTGCCAAACTAATTTTAAATCCACTGCTCCGTGACTGGGAGCACAAATCAAGGGCTGCCTATGTGGGGAACAAGACTGGCTGTGACCAGGAAGTATTGTCAGGGTAAAAGAAACTGCGTTATTGGAGAGAAAACTCTGGTTGTTCCCTTGAACCAAACTTCGAACTTTAGTGTTTACTCACAGCTGCTGCCCTGCTCCACCACACTCCCCCAGCAGAGAAATACCGCACGGCTGCAGACAGCCTGCCCCATCTGCCAGCAGTGCTACTCATGCGCCTACCTTTGAAGGTCATCCTTCAAAGCTGTAAAAAAATAGTGACATTGATGCATCGAAACTGACACTGACTCCTAGACTTTTCAGGGCACCTTCCCGAGATCTGTAAGGAAAAATAATATGCTTTAATTAGGGATAAATTGGTTTTTAGGACTACTGCGTACCTTCATTTGAAATCACTGCAAACAGCTCAAGCAGATTACTGAAGCTGGGAGCTATTTAGTTATTACCGCAACTGTAAAAAGAACTAGAACAGTGTTATCGAGTATCCCAGTTAAAGAGTGCAGAAATCTGGATCTACTTAGTGCGTGTTTTCAGAGTTCTACAGAACATATTTCAAGAACATAGAACAGCCACTAATTCCTGCATTACCTAAAATATTCCCTGAATCCAGATAAATCCTGTGCAACCTGGTCTAGTGGAAGGTGTCTCTGGCCGCGGCAGGGGGTTGGAACTGGATGAGCTTTTAGGTCCCTTCCCACCCAAACTATTCTAGGATTCTATGATCCTTCCAACACTTCAGCTGTTTTCTACGCCATGCAATAACCTCAATAGCAAATTGAGTTAGATAGGTAGATATGCTGCTTGTTAGAAAGTGTAACATGACAGAAAGCACAAACCCAGCTGCAACCGAAGGTTAGCAGTGGGGGATGTACAGTGAAATCTTCAGATTAAAGGCACTGCAGTGGTATTATTAAAGTATCGTTTTATGATGCTATATTGTATTATTATATAATTATATACTTTATATAATACACTATGTAGTAAATTATCGAAATATTACTATATTAATATAATATTATTATGTTTTATTAGTAGTATATCTTATCAGTAAAGTGGAAGAGTCCACCAAAATAGTAAAGAGGCAGAACAGAGAACAATTAGATGCTGTAGCTTATCATTCTTACATCCGCAAAGGTAAAATCTGAATACTGTTCCTTTCACACCCTCGGAACTTCTCCCTTTCCTCACACCAGGCATGAGACATTGGACCTATTTCTTTTCACAATGTAACGAGCAAGTCTTTGACTAAGGCTGAGCTGATTTCTCTTCTAGCAATTGTTAGTGTAACTCCCATCCTATAAATCTTTCTTAAATATGATCCAATGTAATATCCTATGAAAGAACTACCCAAATTTGTAACCCAGAACTGCTTAACTTTAACGATCTTTGGAAGCTATGTATGATCCTAAGACAAAATATTTGGATTTTCTCCTTAAAGTCTGTGCCAGAATTACAGTACCTTGACTCAGAATTTAATGCTTATTACAGTATATACATGATCATGTTTATGCATCGTTTTTTCCTGGTGGACAAACTGAAGGTTATGTAGAATCAAGTTTGGGGTTTTTGCATCTCCTCCGAAACTCTGAAGTACAGTATTTGCCAAAGTATTCCAAAACAAGTCACTGTTGACAGCAGGGGTTTACACCAAATGACCACCAAAGATTCCTTCCAACCTGAATTATTCCACAACTCTATTAAACTGTCCATTATATTTCATAACAGATTGAGGTAGATTTTTTTCTTTTTTTAACCTCAGGAGTCTAACTAATACTCTGGAGTTGTTTTTTTGTGATGCCCTCCACTCCTCCCTCCCCAAGCCTACTATGTCTCTAGCAGATGAAAACGGTGACCTTCAGTGCTATACGAATCTTTAACAAAACTAGATGCCACATTTACCTCCTAGCTACATATGTACATATACGTGTACACCTAATTACCTGTACATGTAATATGTGACATTTCATATCAAAAGCATTTACCTCATCTGGAGGCAACTGTATGCTCACCAGTGCAGCTGCAGTGGCTGCTCTGGTCTGCACCAGAAGGAAAATTGAACAATAAAAGCTGACTTAGAAGGAAGACATGCAAAAATTAAGCCAATTAGCAGTATTATCGTTAGTCTGAGGTCACTGTGGTATCTAGATGCAGGCACCACACAAACCTACCAAGACAAAAGGATGATCAGAGATGAGATTTAATAAACAGAAACTAGAGCAAATCAGGTTTCATAACCTGCAGAAAGCTATTTTTCAACCAACCTTTTTCTTTTCCCTAAGCAGAAACTGCAAAGAAACATGCGAGAGACTATCTCGGATCAAGGTGCTCGCAGCAAGACCTGTCAGTTTGGGCAAAGCAAACTCAGAGTTGATGCCTTTTAACACAGCCCAACAGCATGCACTTGAAGGACAGCAGCCAGCCACATCCTGTCTTCCCACATCTATGAGATGGTTAGCAAGTACTGAAGGTGCCAACACAGATTTCCTTTTGATGCACAGATAGAAGCGGCAAAGGATGTGTGGTTATTCTTATATATAAACCACACAATAATTCCGTCTGCTTGCCACCAAGAGAAGCCTTACTTGAGATCTAAAAATACCCCATTTGCACAGCACAAAGTCTGCTCAGCCTGTGAAATGAAACATTTTAAAAGGTCTTACACTGTTCTAAAAATGCAGCTAACGATTTTTAGCTGTTCTTGCCTTCTTCCCTCACTCCTCAGTTTTGTTCTTATGGATGAAAATGTCAGAGAGGACTAAAACAGTTCACCTGAAACAAACTTCCATAGTACCAGTTACAAAAATGAAGTAGAGAAGGTGGATCGTCCTTGACCCTTTTCATCTAATAGCCCCAAAATCACACATGTTCAGAGCAGAACACTTTTAGTTGAGTCTACATGAGAAAAGAAAGTTTCTGGACTGAGTGTATTTTGAGAGGGTTTATATGGCTCCAAATCTAATATTTCAGTATAGTCACAATAAATACTTTCTTTAAAGAAAAGATAAATCCTTCTAGCCTCAACAGAAGCATTACAAGAGTCCGCATTCATCAAGATAAAACTGGAAGGTGCTGTGAGGATAAAGCATCTTTATGATTAGTTGCAAATGAAGATCTGGCTGCTTCTCTGCTAGACCATCACATCAAGACATAATCAAATGGTCTGAAAAACATCCCAACCTCTAAAGAGCTGCAGGTGAACTTTGAAGACCCACATGTAGATCCATGGGAAAGGCATTCAGCTGTAACCTCTCCATTTCCATGCCATGGAGGCTGATCTGCAGCGGATGAGGGCTGCAGCTCCTGCCAGCACAGGTGATCTCAGGCCAGCCATGCCTCACTTCACCTTTCAGCTCCAAGAACCGGTCCCTTAGCCATATTCTAAGGAACTGTCTGCCCGCTTAGGAGGCAAGCCCCATTTTTCCTACAGTAGGAGGGACTCACTATCCCATGCCAAGGCTCCCTGTCAATGCACACTTTAATTCTCCAACATTTGACAGGAAAACAAAGATTAAAATAACTGTTTACTCCATGGGGACTATACTTCATGAAAGCCTTCTCCTCTTGAGCATCTACAGAACACTTCTTCCATCACTCTCCTCAATTCAGATTGCATTGCACCACCTGGCACCCTCCCCAAATTCTACTCCACCTTCAACTCTCCACCCTCTCCTTTATTTTGAAATAGAAAACAACCTTCCTTTCTCCCAGCTGACTCGATAACTGAATAGGGCTGATTGAACCTGATAATGTCTCTGCTGTGTTGTATTAGTGACTTACAAAACACCAGGAGACAGCAATTTGTGCTATTAATATGGAGAACAGTGGACCACTCCCCTCCTTTGAGGAGCAAATTGAGAGGTTGCAGCTGGAAGCTGTTGCAGTTTCAATGTGTTCCGTATCTGCCTCTGTCCACAGCTGCTGATGAGAGCTAAACTCTTGCATCCATCCCACCAAATTACATGATTTTAATCAAGTGGCTGTGTGATATATCTGGTGACAGCAGATTTAGTTACCCTGCTGTGATAAAGGGTTGGTCAATGTACTATTACTCTTTCCTTTATTGGCTTTTCTTTCTTCCCAGCAAGCATAATTCTACAGTATCACAGACCAAATTTTCTACACTTGAGAACTCATCACCTACTTCTAAATCCAAAGACAGTATTTCCTGCTTCAGCAATAAAGGCATTTGTTGCATCTTAAAATTCATGGGTTTCTAGCAGTTATTTTCTTTCACAAACCTGCATTATTACTGCACTGAACTTCAGATATTGGCAACCACGATTTGGAGACTTCTTCCTTATTTTTCTAATAGTTCAAAACAATTGTCTTTTTTCAACAACAGTCAAAGAATTCCTGCTCCACAGCCTTCAAAAAAAAAAAAAAAAAAGAAAAAAAAAGAAAACAAAACAAACCAGTAATTTAGCCTTTCATCCCATTGTTTTTCAGCCTTGTTTATTCTAGTTCTCAGTCCAAGACCAAGCTAAAAATGTGAAAATCAGTCATACAGCCATTCCACCGTCTTTCCCAGCAAATTTGGGGTTTGATAACTCAAAATGGCTCCTGTTCAGTGATAACATGAGTCAAACACACTTCTGACAAGTTTCTGTAAATGTTTTCGAAAAAGTATTTTCTATGTAGATTCCCTTTTGAAAAATTGATCGTAGATGTTGAAGATTTTGATTTCAAAATGCCTCATGTGTCTGTTGATGCTACTAGTAAATCACTTTGTTCTACAGCTCACCCTCTTTGGCTGTAAAATGCCATATGATACCCAACAGGACAATAAGACAGGACATTGCCTGGGTTCTTTCATAGTTCTGTTTCAGGTTTGGGGTTTTTTTGAAGGTTTTCTATTCCAAGTCACTTTTGGATATTACAAGAATGCAACCCTTTGGAGCAGAAGGGCAGATCTTACATTAAAGAGGAGCCTGTGCTGTCTGTAGAATTTGCCCTATTATTCAGTGTGCTGTTATACATCAGTATGTATAGCAAATCAAATTTAACTTTACACTTAAAAAGTAATTGAAAGATCAGAAAAGCAAAACTCCCCTTCAAGCTTTTTACTTTCACTGCCATTTTCTGTCTTACTAAGCAATGTCTTTATCATGATGTCATTTCTTCTAAGGTAGTAATTGCAGGAAATGCAGAAATCATTCATGTACAATGGAAGTTTGAAATGGGCACTTAGTATTGGAGCTTACATTTACATTTTGATTATAAAATGAAATGGCCTATATGGCATAAATACCTTCGAGTTAAATGGGAGTTCGTGAATTTATAGCCAGTGAGATACAGGTAAAAAGACCTCAAGAGGAAATGCCATCATAATGGTCTTTTAATAGACCTAAGAGCAGAACTGGCTAAAATTAACAGCTGCTCCCATATGTCTGCATACGGAAAAGGTAGCTGATTTTGTTGACTAAGAGATTAATTTTGAATTATTCTCTCACATCTAATTATTAAGGAGCATATTCATGCTTATAACTGTGTCTTCACTTGTGTTGGGAAGTTCTTGGTTTGTTTCCAACATCTTTCTCTCCCATTTCTCATAAGAGCCATTCTATAAAACTCCAAAGCAGATCTCATGACATTAGAATACCAGGTCTGTAAACTCCTAGAAAGAAGACAGACGAAAAGTGACGTTTTCTGTTATGTGACCACCACAGCCCACAGGTCCTGAAAAAATAAAGCCCAAGGAGAGAATCTCTGCCAAATGAAATGCAGCTGCAATATAATGACCAGGAAACAGATTTGGGAGTTATTGCAGAAAAATCCCTAAAAGCTCTCATCAGAACAAGCCACAGCAACAGTGAGGAAAGTATTAAAGCCTTTGGATTATACTGACGTTTGCAGCTGAAACAGGTAAAAGCAAAAATTCTACTTTTTTTTTTTCTTTTAAAGAAAACAAACCAACAACCAGACTTTCACCAAACTTGGCACATATTGCAGACCTCCTGCACAGCACAGCCCATAGGAAATTTCACCATGTTCTTGGTGTCATTTTGAGCCCACCCATTACAGAGAAAAGCCCACCAAACACATCAGCTTCTGTGGTGTAACTTTGAGCCACATATTCGAGCTGTTTGTGAGCTCTGGTTTTTTGATCTTTGATTATCTTGCCAATGAATAAACAGGATACACGCTACACACCAGGTCACAACCAAGGTGTGTAGCGTGTTCCTTGTGCTAAGGAACACTGGGCTGTCCATGCAGTTTTAAACTGCAGTACAGCAGTAGGGCCACAAAGACATGAAAGTTTTAGGGATTACAGCTAGAAACAGCAGGTTAACTGAAACAAAAGCAAAGCTTTTATCTGAACTGCTGAAATAAAAAAAAAAAACAAGTTACAGATTTAATGACATCATGCTTTGGGACATTGTGGCCCATCTATATCAGGAAAAGAAACAGCAGCAGCAAAGACTGCTGACATGCCTACCAAGCTTTCTTTTTGCTCAAGGAAACACATTCCTTTTTGGTCACATTCTGTATTTGGACAAAATTGGCACTCTCTCTGTTTCCCTATTCTGCAGTACCACCTAGTGACACTGCAATGAAGGGGAATGGAGCTGCACTGCAGGTAGTTTTTGGTGGTGCAATTACTGGACCAAATCTTCCAACTCCACTATAACCGTTTCTTTCCTGGCTTGTTGAGCTCCATAAAAGAACACACTGGCAGAAGATACAGCCTAGAATAGAACCACTCATGAGCCCAGACACAAAGTTCTTTCTGCCTGCTGACTGACTGGAGAAGAGATGATCTCAGTGAATCTACAGGTGTGAAACACTCTTCATGAAACTAGCTCTAACATAAAACACAGCCATTAGTAAGGCACTCATGTGAATCTACAGTCACTATTGGGTAACAGTGTCTAAACTGCAGGGAATGAAGGGAGAAATAACCTAATACACTGTGCCACTGATGAAGGTGCCCAAAGCTGATCCTCACTGAACCTGCCCGCAGAGGCATTCTTAGGGAATCTAGACAGGGAGAAGTTATTTCTAAGCACATCCCCGTATTCTCTTGTGTACTGAATACAAATGCTTTTATCAAAGCATTAAAACAGTGACTTTTAGTGAGGGTTAAAAGCCTGTATTTGTTAAAAAAAATACTTTAGATATTGTTCCTACAGCACAAAATAAATACTTCATTTATAGGCTGCCTTATCTCAGCTTTACTGGGGAGATGAGAGAGACAAAGATAATGAGTTTTTACAATGTCACAAATGGTAAATATAACGTTGAACTATACAATAAAATCCTTTGTTACAAAACGTTTTAACACAATTTTACACAAACTCCACCAATCTGGATTTAATAAGTGCCTTCCCCTCCCCAACTCTGCTCACAAAACAAAAGCTCACATTCTCAACCAGAACCTTCAATATCTATTCCTAAATACAATACCAAATACCGCATTTTGAAAAACCACCACCCAAAGCCATCTTTGAACAGGTTTTGGATCAGCTATATTTTTTCAGGATACAGGCTGTGTAGCTTAAAGACTTACATTATAATGATTCATGCATTAAAAGTTGTAATTTAATGCAGAGAAAAGTTACATGCAATACCTAGCCTAAAGACAGGAAATGACCTGGAAAGAACACTTAGAGGCCAGCTGATCAATAGCAAACTGGAATTACCAGCACTTTTTTCTTTATTTTTAATTTTCTTGAAAAAATATTCAGATAATTATAATCTGGGCAGATCAAGGAGGGTTTTGAAATAACTTGGGATCACAGCCCATGCTGGACAACCAAAGGAGACAAGTAAAACCATCACCTGTGCCAGTCCAAGGTGACAAGAAACACCACCATTTGGTGCATCTACTGAATTCATTCAACTGCTTCAGGAGTGTCAGGGCAGCTGCCCTCAGCGTGACCAGACAGATGACATCAGAGCACTGCGGCACACACAAGACTTGATGCCATGTATCATAAAGCAATGACACATCAGCATTCTAGGCTTTCATCTATTCTAGGCTTTTTGAAAACACAACACTTTCTATAAGGATATAGTACTAAGCTTGCATCAGAATTATCTAATAAAGGTTTGGACCTCAAATAAGAAGTTTCAGTAAATGCATGTCCACAATTCTTGTGTTAAATCCGGTACAAAACTAAAGCACTGTCAGGAATCCCTGGCACAGCTTAATTTTATGATCATTGCACTCAATAGAAGGCTTGCCATTGTCTTTAACAAGAGCAAAGAAATGGAATAAAGTCAAATAAAGAGCTTTTGAAACCCCTACAAGCACATGCACTATGGTCTGGTTGACTAACGGGCTCCAGGAATTTAAACGTCAAAGCCAAACAAACCTACTCTGCAGCACCATCTAGTGATTCGACAATAACACACTGCAAAACAGGTTTTGACATTAATTGCAGAATATATGTGTATTAATGCAAATTTATGTGTATTAATGCACTGCATGCAGCTCACATTAATCACTTGAGAACTAGTTAGAAACTTGAGATCACTTGAGAACCACTGTTAGGAAGACATCTGGAGATACAATTTAACTTCACAATTCTTCTATGGGTTATGTCAAAAATTGTGTCAGCAACATTAACTGAAAACAAACTCTGAAGTCATATAGTTAAGATGTGGATGGCCAAAACAAGAGAAACTTAATCTAAACAAATTCCAGTAACATCTTGTACCGGCGGTTTTAGGCACAGATTAAAATATGATACTCAAGACTTTTGCAACTTCAATGTTTTAGTTTGTCTACTATGTAACAGCACTTGTTACTGCTGTATTAAAATCACACACTCCTACCTCAGGACAGTCTCTTACTGACGCAATTACACTACTGCAGTGACAGGTTTCTAGCAATTAATCGTAAAGAGCAGTTGCAAACTGCTTTAACGGAATTCTCACTTCAGTGACTGCTGCTGTTGCAGAAGACACTCTTAGAAGCCACAAAAGAGGAATTCAAGTGACTCTCCTTCAAGAAGAGAAAGAAGACAGTAATGCAGTGCCTGTCGCCTGACTAAATGAGACTTCAGCTTTGGACCATAACCCCAGCTACCTTGCACATGAACTTCTGAAGAACCATCACCAACCAGGGAGGTCTGGCAGCATTGAACCATACTTAAGAAGCTTTAATTCACTATCTGAAGTATTAAGTCTTTATTCATTAACTGTTTATCTACTACCTATTTTTAATCTAATGGCTCTATTTCCTTCCTCTTGGATGCTACACTCATTTTACTGATTTGGGACCTCAAAAAGGATGAAGAATCTGGTTAAACAGGCTGGTTTTAAGCTAAAGCACTTCAGTTTGCTACGTAATTTCACAACCTGCTTCAAATGCTGGATAGCACCAGAAAAAGCAAAGCAAACCATTTATCAATGCTAAGTGGAAAATCTGAAGAGCTATACAACCTGACATTTTCTTTAGCTAACAAAAATAGTGTTAGTTTTCCCATGTGCTCTTTACCCTCAGAATTTTGAGGAAGAAAGGAATACACGGAGCTGTCATGGTACAGTTCATGTTACATTAGCAGCCTGCAGAAAGTTCAAAGCATGTAGCTGTGATGTCTTCTTCACTTTCCAGGAAAGTCTGGAGATTCAGAAGAAATTATCGTACTACATACACACAAAAAAATTAATCTATGAATGGAACAAGGTCTAATATTTCTGTCTCTCCTCACCTTACCTGCTTCTATTGAAGTCTACTCAATAATAGATACAGTCAGTTTTATCGCTGATCTTACGTTTGCATCAAATGTTTTCTAACCATTATTATCTTACCAGGAAAGTATTAAGTGCAAGTTACCTAATGCAGCTTCTAGCTTTGCAGGTAGATGTTTCATAGCCAGAATAGATTTTCCATCACTGAATCTCTTTATCACCCCACCTGCAAAGACCCCAGATACAAGCAATAACCACATGTGACAAGCAGTGCAGTCCAGGCAGGGGGACGGGTGCACACCTCCCAGCCCAGGTCCTGCTCCGCACCAGGGCTGTTGGCAGTCACCGGGCAGCCAGCTGAGCTGAGCCAGCGCAAAGCACTGATGAGCTCAGCTCCACTGTACTCCCCACTGCCTGGTCGCTCCCCCACTGCCACTTGAAGGGACAGTACCACTCCTGTTACAGGCAGAGTGCGATTCAAAAGGGCAGATAACAGCTTGTTTAAGCCAGACCTTCTTCTTCTTCATTGGGTTTGCTGGAGTGATTGAGTGGTGTAGAGGACGGTTTAAACCTGGAGAGAAGGGAGTGGGTAAAAAGACTGAAAAATAGCCACAGAAGTTCCTTTTCTCCAGGGGGAAAGAAAATCTGTTGACTGATGATTCTAACAGGGAGATGGTACCACCCAAGTGCTCAGTGAGATCTGAACACCTTTAATGAATAAAATATTAGCAGTAGAAAGCACGTTTATACTCTCCTATAAGAGAGCTTATAAGCAAACCATAAACAAACTCCGGCAACAACAAGGCAACAGAAATGACATTTTATTTATGTCATTAAATTTGTAAATATTCATGACATTTTCCATTCCACTTTGTTTTCATGCTAAAATCGCTCAAGGCCCAAATATTTTTTTTTGAAGGTAGTTGCATAAAAATAAAAGGAGTAAAGGTACAAAGGTCAAACTCACCACGCAAAATCTTTCTTAGTTATGAGTTTATGGTATGATGGTTCTTTTTATGAAAAAAGGTAATGCCAGAATTAATTAGAATCCATACACTTTAATCCACTACAAGAAGTTAATTCACTGTACAAGTGCCTTTGGGATTGCCACAGACTCTAGAATTTTTATTTTTAAATGTGGCATATATTTCCATGTCATTGCACATGACGACAGAGGAAGAAGGCCACCATAATAAATTAGTTTATATCAGGGAAGCAGCAGGTAGCCTCTGGATCACCATAGGTGCAAACTGTTACCAGAAGTAGCTACTAGCTACTCCCTATATTATATACACTCCCTAGATACTATTATAACCTCAGTAATTTTAACCGTTTATTTGAATGGCTATTTTATCTTTTCTGATTTGCATAGAGTATTTTCTTCTGGTGGTGCTTCTCCACTGAACATTACAATTTCATTTTATTAAGCATATCAATAATCTCATGTGATGACACTCAATTTATCTTCTGTTGCCATCAGCTATTTGTAAGAGAGAACACTAGTGCTATCCAGTAAAGTTACTGCTGCACTTCTATTCCACATTAAGGGTTTGTTTCACTCTGAGGAATACAACACTGCACCGCATCAGACAGCCAGCTGGGAGGATGTGGGCGGTGTGTGGAAAATCACCATTCCATGGGTTTGAGCCACTCAAAATCAAATCCTTCTGCAAATTTCAGTTTGAAAGGCAAAACCAGGAATAGCACTAGGTATATGGATTCCCACCAAATTTCCAGCTAGTTCTTTGAGTTTTGAATTGCCCATGGAACTAACATTGCACAGTTTCTTCAAGCTTTGTAAAATCCCGTATCCACACTGGGTTAAGGCCCCCCCCAAGCTGGGGGCCAGGCACCAGCACAACTGGCTTGGTCAGCTTTGCTGGGAGCTTGCACAAAGAGAGCTCCTAAAGCGCCCATACTCAGCACAATCACGTTGTTTGTGAGCAACTTCCCCTGCTTGCTTGGGCTGATTTTATGAGAAGGAGATGTCAGAATTTTAATGCCCTGGTATTCTCCAAGAGATAGCAAAGTGCTCTACTTTGACCTTTCTAGTGTTCCCCAGTTGGACTTAATGGCAAATCTTATTTAGGGTGTTTTTTAAAAATCAAGAAAAGCCTACAAATTACATTACTTCCACTTACAGTTTGACTCCATCTACAGTCCAAATACCTCTTCCAATATCCAAGCTACTTGAAGCTGTTGCTTTACAGCAAATGCCAGGCCTGTCATGGAATTCAAAATACAGGACATCCTTTCTGGCTCCAGATCCAGTGTCATTTCCCCTACACTATCCAGAATCCAAGTAGGTAGAGACAATAAGTAAAATTGAAGTTACATAAATCTACAGATGCAAGAAGTAGCCAGCTGTATTCTGGCATTCATGCTGCTTTTAAATACTCAGGATATCAACAAAAGCATAAGAACAATTTGGTTGGTTTCTGTTGTTCAGGATCTGTGACTCAAATCACCTGAGAGTTTATTTAAAATGTTATAAAGACAGAACTTAAACAACACAGCCAGCCGGAGATGAGACAGAAATGACTTCACAACAGATTAAGTATAAAAGCAAGTATTTTCCTCGAAGAGTTCATTTTTCAATAGAAGGTTTTTTTCAGAATCCAGGGAGTTGCAGCTGGTTTGAGGCTCAGTGCTGGGAAGGCCCGCGTATTCATCTATGCTACGGATAGAATATATACCTGTGGACAACACTCCACAATGATTTGACTGCAGGCTCCTGCACACCGTTATCCAAAAGCATAATAATGCAGCACAGTGTTGGCTACATGAAAACATTTGTGGTTTTTTCAGCAGCAAGTCGTCAAGATGGAGGTAGCAAGGCCTGTGCAGAACTTTGTGGCTTCACAAACTACAAATCATACCATGCAAAAGGGAAGTCCTTCAAATATATCAGTGAAGTATCTCTAAGTATAGAGTTGACTGATGACTATTCAGATTAAAAAAAAAAAAAACCATAAATGTAAGCAAAACAGAATTGCTTTTGGAAAGTCAACCAAAACATTTATGACTGGTATTTTACCATCACACTAAGTTCAGGCAATATGAAGTCTGGATGACAGAAGTCAGAGTATTGCTACTATCTGACAAACATCAGAACAGGAGCCAGTTGAATGGTACGCATTTAAACTGGAAATCAGCTTGCACCAGAAGGCCATTTTCCAATTAAAAGAGAAGTTAATATATTACGCTAGGCAGTGTGAAAATAATGTTTTAAGAAAGAGTTCCTGTAGAAAATCAGGTTGCTTCCAACAATAAAAACTTTCCTTCTCTTCTAGGGAAACATGACAGCCATTTGAGAAGTAGCTTTTTTATCTAGGCAATCAACTGGCAAGTATTTGACAAATAGTTTTTGGATATTGCTGTCAGTATATTTACAAAAGCCAATTACTTTATTTCAATGGCAAATAGGACATGTTTCAGGGAATTTTCAACAAAGTGTGTGTTTCCTAACTGCTGTGAATGGCCAATAGACAGCTGGTGGGCTCTTGTACATTTAAAATTAGAAGATCAGCAGCCAAGTCTCACTTCAAAATTCTAAGCAGTAAAAATGCACAAGTTCCACAGCTGGAGCAGAAGTGGCATATTTAGAAATCTATATTACAATCATAAAGAGAGAAAAATAGTCATGACTTAATTTGGGGAACTGGGAGTTCATAGTGGGTTGTGGACCTACTTTCGTCCAATGGAACAGTAGCAAATGCCACATGCTGGTTTCCTCACTTAGGAGATATCTTTCCATCAGGTCCAGCATTCATTTCTCCGAAGTTCAACAAATTCATCCCTCTTAAAATACTGCACAACACAGCTGAGACTGGGGAAGGACAGTAGCACAGATCTGGACTTGGTGGAATTTTGGTGTGGTTTCGAGGGTGGTGGAGATCTTCAGACATGCACAACTCTGCTCTGATCCTGAAGGTCCAAAGTGTGCACACAACCACAAGCTAGCTCCTGGTGGTGAGTGGGCGGGAATGAGACATACTACTGCACCAGGACACTGGAACTGTTTCCAAATCTCTGTAAGGAAACAGGAGCACAGAGGAAACGCTCATCAAGGCACTGACATGGTCTCTAATTTACCAAGCAAACTTTGACTCTGCATCATGTTTTTCATAATCTTCAAAACCCTTTCCAGCAGCCAGGCAGAACATTTAGGGGCTGTATTAGTTTGAGATAAATTCCAGCGTGGCTGGATGTGACCAAGCAGTGGCCTGAATTAGAACAGCAGTGCTTACTTTCAGTGTCAGTAGTCCCTGCAGAGCATGTCACCTATTTTTCCTCCCAGTGAACTACATTTATTTCCTATCCTCACAGAGTTACAGCAGATATTAATAGGAAGATGGCCATATAAAACCTGAAAAGGATGGGCCGAGTAGTTTATGGGTTTAAGCCAGTTGCATTGTCTTTTTAAGCTACTGATAAATTTAATCTCTATAAATACAAGTGTCGTGATAAAGTCACAGTCTAGTGCATTAGAAAGCACTTACTAGCCTGTTAGGGAACAAAGATGATTAAAATCAAGTTAGTGTGGTGAATGATGGCACTGTTATCTTAGCTAATGCACTAGACAAAACCTTTCTGAGTCTATACAAAGTCTGAAGAAACCACCATCTGCACCAGTGCAATTTAATCACTAATGACTAACAGGAACACCAGAATCAGATCTGTGATTTTATCCTTATCAAAATAAAATGGTGTCAGTTATCTGAAACACACATCAGGAACACTAGACCTCTACAGCCATGATTCACAGCTTTGCAGTACTTCAGAAAACTGCTTATCCTCTTACTTTTATTTTGCTCTGGCTTCACCCTTTGTCTCCAACACTTGCCATTAAAACTCTTCATTAAGCTATGTCTTTCAAACACAGCACCTGAAAATCAAAATACTTTAAGATTGATACTGCATCCTCTTTCATTGCTATCCTAGTGATATTAGCAACAAAACTACTGTATTTTTAAAAATAAGTTGACTTGCAGCTTTTTGTTTTAACCTTCATTTCCTCAGGCAATATCACCAGCACCTTTCCAATGTGCTCCAAGATCATAACTGTTGAAGTACAGGTTAGGTCAGATGAAAGAAAAATAATTTTAAAAACCCAGTTTTCTAAACTCTTACAGCTTTCAAATATCCACACTTTGAAGCCCTAAGATAATTTGGGTACTCCAAGTTTTCACTGTACAAGTTTTTCTTTCAAACAACATTAAAGCAGAACAATTGCTTATTTCACTTGTTGGTATAAATGGGATGATTTCTTCCAGGTCAGCCCTAATTGTCCTTCTTTGAGACAGCAATTATTGAACAGCAAAATACCTTAAGGAAATGTAATACTTGTTAAACTCATTCCAGCCCTCCCTTCACTTGAAGGTAACAGGCTTCCTTTGTGAATATTTCTTACTGCACGCTGTACATTTTTTTCATGATGCAAAAGTAGTCGAAAGTCACAGAAACATGCACAAATGTCCTTTGTGGAGTGTAACAAGTCACTGTCACTGATTGCAGCTCTGCTGCTGTTACAACCCTCATCCTTTATTATCAAAAGTGCCTTTGCTGGTAAGATTTTTTATTTATTACTTTAATAACTTAAGGGTTAAAAAAAAAAAGAAAAAAAGGCATTACATGGTGATGAAACAAGAAGATGGTTTGTTTGGGGTATTTTGGCAAAGTTCCAAAATCTGCTGCATTCGGCATGTTCAGACGTACCCTCCCCAAGTTCTTATCACTCTAAACAATCACTTCCAACTCTTTCTCACCCCTTTACAAAATTTTGGACAGCATAGCATGAGCTTCAGAAGGATTTGCATCTTCAGATGGTCCTCCCTCACTGGGAGCAGGTTGAGAGCTTTCAAGAAGAAAGACACAAACTGGCCCTTGAAAGTTATATTAAAGCAAAATTATTGGCAGCAGCTCTAGACCACTCAAGGGTAAATTTGTTGCCCGCACGCTTTGACATGGATAGGCATGGCCCATATACTCCAGAGAAACTGAGTTATGGCACTCTAAACATAGGGCCGAAAGCATGTTTCTGACAAGCTGAAATGAAAAAAAACCCCGAAACAACAAACCAACATACACTTATTACCACCTTGATCTGACTATTGTTGCTATTTCAGTCATTCAGTGTACCAGACCCTATAAAAGGGCAGGATTAGATAAGGCATGTTATTTCAAATGCAGTACTGTTCCAAACAGCCAAGCTCACAAGGTCCTTGTGTATGGAGCACACATTTCTGACAAATGAATTCTCTGCACAGTGTCAAGTAGCATCTGTCTACACACTCTACTGTGACGTTATTTTCAGTATGCTCATGAGTTAAGTCCAAGTTGCATTTTCTCTTAACTACTAAGTATTTCCAGAAATGAAGTGTTGAAGTCACCTGATGACTGGAAGAAGGGTAATATAACCCCCATTTTCAAGAAGGGGAAGGTGGAAGACCCAGGAAACTACAGACCAGTCAGTCTCGTCTCTGTGCCTGGCAAAATCTTGGAGCAGATTCTCCTGGAAAGCATGTTAAGGCACATGAAAAACAATGAGGTGGTTGGTGACAGCCAACATGGTTTTACTAAGGGGAAATCCTGCCTGACCAATTTGGTGGCATTCTATGATGGAGCCACGGCACTGATGGACAAGGGCAGAGTAGTTGACATCATCTACCTGGACTTGTGCAAAGCATTCAACACTGTCCCGCACGACATCCTTGTCTCTGAATTGGAGAGACATCAATTTGATAGATGGACCACTCAGTGGATAAAAAACTGGCTCGATGGCTGCACGCAGAGTTGTGGTAAATGGCTCGATGTCCAGTTGGAAAATAGTAACGAGTGGTGTCCCTCAGGGATCGGTGTTGGGACCGGTCCTGTTCAACATCTTTGCCAGCGACATGGACACTGGGATTGAGTGCGCCCTCAGCAAGTTTGCCGATGACACCAAGCTGTGTGGTTCGGTTGATACGCTGGAGGGAAGGGATGCCATCCAGAGGGACCTTGACACGCTTGTGAGGTGGGCCGATGCCAACCTTATGAAGTTTAACCAAGCCAAGTGTAAGGTCCTACACCTGGGTCGGGGCAATCCCAGGCACAGCTACAGGTTGGGCGGAGAAGAGATTCAGAGCAGCCCTGCAGAAAAGGACTTGGGGGTGTTGGTTGATGAAAAGCTTAACATGAGCCGGCAGTGTGCGCTTGCAGCCCAGAAAGCCAACCGTATCCTGGGCTGCATCAAAAGAAGCGTGACCAGCAGGCCAAAGGAGGTGATCCTGCCCCTCTACTCTGCTCTTGTGAGACCTCACTTGGAGTACTGTGTACAGTTCTGGTGTCCTCAACATAAAAAGGACATGGAGCTGTTGGAGCGAGTCCAGAGGAGGGCCACGAGGTTGATAAGAGGGCTGGAGCACCTCCCGTATGAAGACAGGCTGAGAGAGTTGGGGCTGTTCAGCCTGGAGAAGAGAAGGCTGCATGGAGACCTCATAGCAGCCTTCCAGTATCTGAAGGGGGCCTGTAAGGATGCTGGGGAGGGACTCTTCATCAGGGACTGTAGTGGTAGGACAAGGGGTAATGGGTTCAAACTTAAACAGGGGAAGTTTAGATTAGATATAAGGAGGAAGTTCTTTACTGTGAAGATGGTGAGGCACTGGCACAGGTTGCCCAAAGAAGTTGTGAATGCTCCATCCCTGGTGGTGTTCAAGGCCAGGTTGGACAGAGCCTTGGGCGACATGTGCGAGGTGTCCCTGCCCGTGGCAGGGGGGTTGGAACTAGATGATCTTAAGGTCCTTTCTAACCCTAACTATTCTATGATTCTAACCTGCATAAAAGTTGCCTTTGGGTTGTGAATTTTAACTTGTTATTAAACTCAAAGACCACTACATCACGTTAGTACTTAAGGAACCTTTGACAATAAAGCTTAATCAGAAAAATCACTACTAGAAAAACTTATCTCTGTTCTCAGTGTATCAAAGTGCGTATCTATTTTACCAGTAAAGTTTCGCCAAGCCTGAACTACAGCATTTCAAGAAATCCCAATTATTGTATTATCCAAGAAAAATAATTATTTTAAAGGGCCTCTTTTGGCATCGCTGCCATATAGGACTTCTCTATCCTCATGCTGGCCAGACTACTGACTACATTACAACCAGTAAAACCTCAGCGGTGGAAGAACATCAGCTTGCAGCACTATAAAGCCTGGCTTGTCGACCTTTGCATTTGCACTGCTGGAAGAAAGCCCCTCTTTGCATATAACCTTCTCCCATTGCTAAACAAACAAATCTGGCTTTTGCTTTTGAGAAGCCCAGGATCACCATACTGCACTAAAGCATGGGTCCATTGGGAAGAGTTAGGATTTCATCTGTAACATTTAGCAAGCAAAATGGATAGGTGAAAGCAGGGGAGGGAGGAGGACACGTTGCTGGAAACTACAGCTGCATTACTGGAACTCTGGTAATGTCAACAGCAGAATTAATGGCAAGTTACCACTACTGAGTGCTTAATGATACCCTGTAATCTCATGAGAAGGCAAAATACTAGCCAGATTATCCACTATTTTGTGCTTAGTTATTTGTTCGTGATTAAAACACTGCTAATCTAAGTTTAGTGCCATACCATGTTCAAAGACTGCAGCAATGGAGAATAAAAGCCATAGCACACATCTTTGCGGTCCCTATTACTGCACCCCCACCTATCTAGTGTTAAGATTAAAGCAATTCACCGCTTTTTGCAAGTTGAGACTTGTGAAGTATTGATCACTTCCACTGCCTACTGTACATTTAAATAATGTATCCTTTACGCAGGCCTTGGTAGAGGGCAGATCGTCTTGATACTCTATCATCTCTACAGCTATAGATTTTGTCATTATTGTATTTGCCTTGTGTTACACTGGACTAAGATTGTATTTTTGATTTATAGTGGCTGACAGGCAATTTATTCTGCTGTTTCCTTCTTATAGTTGTTTAGGTGGGAGTAATAGATAGAAGGAGATACTTGCCTAAGTCACTAATATCTTCTATTGAATGGCATATATTTTTCTTTAGAGAAAAAAGACATTCAGCAATTTGAACAAGGAAACAGTGCAGACTGCAGAAAACAGCAACATCACCACCATCTGCTAAGGGTGATTGCTTATAGTATTATACACCCACAAAAGTCTTGATAGCACTGACTTTCCTTGAGGCAACTGTCCTGTTTCTCAGAGTTTAATTAGTCCTGTTAAGGTTAAGAGTAGTCACCCATGCACACAAAGCCAGATTAAAAGACATTCAGGCAGCAAGTTTAAAACCAGGGTTGGTGTTTAGTTTGACCCTGTCATCATGTATCACGTTTCCCTGCTTCCCATTTCATGAAGACTGTCTTTGTTTCTATTTCCATATTAGAAGAATGAGAGCCCAAGCAGGTGTGCAATTTAACCAGAAAACACTAGAGAAACCAGCCCTGCAGAAATAGCAGGATCACACAAAACACCAGGAGGTTGCAGTCCTGCATGGACTAGGCAAAGAAGTGTCACAAGCTTGTAAACCAGGTGAGAAGAGGTTGGTTTTTTCTTGTTCTCTAATTACACAGATTATCATCAGCTGTCACATAACCCAGTAAGATGCTTCTGTTTCCCATTTATAAACTGCCCATGTGGGTCCAAAGGACAACAGAAATCACAGCCCAGAATGAACTACTGCATTTGTTGCAAGAAATCCTATTCAGGCTTTTTATCTGCACAAAATGGTGACTTTTGCTATTTTATAAACATTTTTCCTTCTAGCCGGGACAGTGGTGTTGTCAGACAGCTGTCAGCTTTCCCGCTCTCAAAAAAACATTCCACTACAGACTTCAAGCATTCTGCTCATGCTACATGTGGGTCCTTCCCCACTAGGTAATCATTCAGCTACCACGGCTGTCGGCTGCAATACTACAGCTCCTGTCAAATGGAAGTACATGACTAGAAGTCACTACATGTAGTTCCTAATGCACAGTCTGTACTTCAAAACTGTTTTTCAGAAGATATTTAATAAATAAATAAATAAAATCCCACGAGCATTAAGCAAATGGAGTAAGAAAAGGCAATGTCTTAAAATGTATTTAAAAAAAGGCAAATGTCTTAAAAAAAAAAAAAAAAACCAAAAAAACCCAATACCAAAAGGGCAGCACTGAGTTAAGTATCTGTATTGAAGTCAATCCTGCTTCTTGTCCTACAGATATATACGCTCACACTTGCTGGTGCAAATGAAAGATGTATTTGGCAAGCAGAAGACTAATACAGCTAAATATGCGGTATATCATTGTAGGAGGAATAAACCAAAACACTGGTTAGAACTTTCTTTGAAGTGTTCCAAAAATCTACATGAACAATTTGCTTCATATACTTGCGAGTGATTCATGCCTATCACACAGCTTAAATTGATAAATCAGAAAAATAACACCTGACCAAGCTCTTAAAAGAACCCAAACAAAATACACACCACAGAAAACAACAAACCTTTTAAAAATACATGCCTACACTTCCAAATATGCAGAAAGTGTCTGATAAACACACCAGGCTGTGCATGTCCAGAGCAACTAAACCACACAAATCCTTATGATGGTTCACATGTTCTGAGCACATGGTTCATTTTCAAGGGATCACTAGTACACATCTTAAGAGCCCAGGGTTTCAAAATCGTGTACCTTTTGTTGTTGAAGTTCCCTCCAGTAAAAGTAATTCCTCTGGAGACTTGCTCAAAGGACAACAGCACATAGGAGCAAGCCTGTGCAGAACTCTCATGTTCACAGCTGAAAAGCTCTATTAACTCCTGCTTTAGTCAGCAAACACTAGAAATGGCACCATTCAAGGAAAAACTCTCTATATAGTTAAGAGCCAAGCTGGAGAAAGTATTCCAGTCAACTGTGCAGTCAAGACATGCCTATTTATTTATCCATTCCCTCAAAATTAAGTACACTCTTTTCTGCCAGATGAAGTTGACGATTACTGCTACAAAATAGTCCCTCTAAGAGAAGGCAGCAGACAAGTCTCCAGTTTGCAATCCCTTGAGGATGAATGTTTTCCAGTTGCACACTTTACTCCATGGAACTGCTCTGGGGCAGAAACAATCATGACAACATTCTTGCCTGTATATTTAAGTACATAGCCATGGAGGAGCAGGATTCAATAGAATTTTTCTTATTCATACACTGAAGTATCTTTTAGCATCAGAATATAAAATTATTGTAGGATGCTACCACAGTATCACAGAATTGAAGGAAAAGTCTCCTCTTCCCTCACTCATCTCCATCTAGAAGGGACCCATCAAGTCCCCTACTGGGAGCAGGTAAATCAATAGCCCCCACCAGGTTCAGATTCAGCTCCTCTTTAAGAAAGAGGATGATTCCACCCCAAACACATCACCCTTCTAGGAGCTGAGCTTTACTTCAGAAAGTGGTCAACTAACAACTCTTAAAAATCCTTACAGCTTCTGCAAGGCACAGCCTGCTCACCCAGCACCCGCTCCAAACCCTGGTGACCTGCTCAGCCTCTTCCTGTCCCACAGGTGCTGCCAGTCTCTGGTGATGGGGAAATTGGGTCCAGCTGCTTCTCCAGATAGGCAGAGCTGCTGCTTCCAGCCCCTGTGACAGGGACCAGCTCCTTCCCACCCTGAGGGGCACAGTGGGGAAGGCAGCAACTGCCCACAATGGCACCAGCATGTTCAGAGGCTGTGGCCAGAGCCTGCAGCAGCTCTTGCAGGAGCACAGTGTATTCAGGCACAGACAGAGCACCAACCTGACTGCACTTTGACATTTCTCACCCCCAAATTCCCAGCGATGATGGGGGTGCCTTCTCCCACAGAGATTGGCAGGTGCCATGGGCCTCCTGCACGTTCCAGTCCCTGCATGCTGCTGTGTTGCAGAAGTCTGGCTTCAAAGCAGACACAAATCTCAGCCACAACCTTTTTAAAACCTCTATTAGCTTCTTTTAAGCTTTCAAACTGCTGCCTTGGCTGTAGTTCTTATAACTGATACAGTGACTTTGAAAGAGTCTATTCAGGAGAGTAAACTTCCTGTCCTGCTTTGCAGCAATGCAAGAAGAGTAACAGTGCTGTTCCTGACGCACAGCAGGGCATGTGCTGCTGCTCCCAACCCTGTCTGTAAGGCCAAAGGTAATCCGGATTTTGGCATTTTTCAGCACTGTGCTTTATTTTGGCACCTCCAGAAAGGAAGGTGCACAGCCCAGGCCTTCGGCTGCAAGGACAAGGCTGTCTCCAAGGTGTTACTGAACTTGAGTACAATTCTCCAAGAGCACCAAGCATCAGTAATCTCAAGTTTTTAATCTTTTCAGGAACATGTGGTAATGAAAATGCACAATATACCCTCAGAGTTTCCAAAGACCATTGTGTTTTACCTAAAAGAAGAAGTGACAGCACGTAAAGCAGTCATTGCACCTGAACCATGCATGCACTTCCCATTGGAGGGTGTCAGATGAGCTTTCCTGAACAAGCTGGTTCACCTGTGGAGTGACCAGTTCTGTAAGTGTTTTTCTTTGACTAGAAAATCATCTGCATTTAACGACCTCCCTGTTCCTAGCCCTGCTAGGAGCAAATAAATCATACCTCTCTTGAATTTCTAGCCTTTTTGCAGATAAAAAGAGATGAAAGATAGCTGAAAAGCTACAAATGCAGCAAAAGAACATAGGGCTCATCATCTCACATAGAACTAAAAGGTCTCATAAAGCCATATCACCCTGAATACCACTCCTCCATATAGACAGGGTTTACTTCTGGTCCTGTAGACAAATTAATGAAAGGAGGAGGATAACGCTACCAGCCAGAATACTGACATGTAATTACACTCCCTCAAGTATTTCCAGCATAAGTTTCCTCATAAGTCACCTCAAATCACTAGGTATCAGAATGTAAATACCTAAAACTAAGCTCTACGTATTTCAACTTAAAGAAAATCTTTATCTGTGGAGGTCTGATTATACCTTTCAAACCACTTCTATGCAACTGGAGATTAATAACAATGTTTCTTCTGTCTTCACAAATACTGCTAAATAATTGTAAACTGTTTTCTTATTTCAATAACTGATCTAAGCAAAATCTAAACCAACTTATCATACAGTTTTAAAATTGAAAATCGATAATTTATAGATAGCTTTCTGTTATGCAGTGAACTGTCATTGGCTGAAAAGCTATACAAAAATACAACTGAGACATCGGTACACTCAGCGTTCCCCACACACTGTTCAGAATAAACCATCCTCCTTCTTCTCCTCTGTATTTTGATGTTGCCCAGTATGGTGCACTGTTAGTTAGGACAATGCACAATGATATTAATGGTCCATTGATCATTGTGGTGTTTACTTTGAACAAATTTATCATCTCTGCTTTTGAATAGAAATGAGATTTCCAATTCAATATATGTTTGCCCACCAGGAAAAGAAAAAAAAAAAGCCCAGAGTTTTTGTGAGTATTCTGCTGAGTAGAAATAAACACATTGCTTGCTGCTCCAGCTATTCCCAATGAGGCTCATACATGCAATGAAGACACGCAGGAACTTTTTAAAGAAAGTCTATATATTTGATACTCCCAACTTTGAAAAAAATGCAATCAATACAGTTGATGGGTTTAAGAATCACAGCAGCTAAAAATACCTTTCTGTCATGATGTGTTGGTTCTGACATTAGGAAACTGTAACTATAAAATTTCTGTGCAGCCAGAAGAACTGGTTTAGAGCTTCCTTTTCTCCAAACAACCTAATTTATGTTTTAATTTGCTAGAGGTTACTGATTATCATGGAGTAAATGCATTGTACTGAAAACTCTATTAAATCACTGGCTTAATGGGAGCAGAATGATTTTTTACACTGTTGGGATAAAGTTTAACTTTTGTAAGCATTTTTAAACTAATGTATCAGGCTCTTAATATTTTATGGCCTGTATTAAGCACTGTTTGGGGTTCATGTCCCTTTAGACTCCAACACAGTACATTATACTATACAAAGCAATTTGCCCACAGTAATGAGCTCTGTAGTAGCTTCATGAAGACCAGTATTGAATTGCTGCCACTGCAGACAAGCATTTGATCTGATATAAAGTATAGAGGGGAGGAGGCTGGCAGATTGCTGCTCATCCTATTTGTATTGTAACTAGGAAAGACATGAATATTCTGTAACTAACGAGTGGTGGTCAGTACATGGCCCATAGAAACCAATCCGAATTCACAAATCAGAGTGGATTAAGTCATCTTTTTAAATACTTAACATCAATACGGCTATAAAGAGTAATCTAGTAGATAATTAGACCCAAAAAGGAAAACTGATGAATCATAAAGGAAATAGAAAAATCTATGCATTTCCGGCAACCAATACCATCAAACTGAAGACCAGAACTAAATGAATAAAGACTGGAAAATTAATTCAGATAATATCTATGTTTTATGAACTTCACATCTCTGTGTCTCTGTAGTGTTTGTTTATACTGATCGCATTTACCAAAATAATCTTTATTTCGTGAGAGGTGTAATTTTTCCCTTGGAAGTAGCTGTATAGCTTTATTAACTGCTTGGGTTTAGGTATGCATAAGATATACTCAGGTAAAAAAAGTTCAGGTTTTGCTGAGCATTGACATTCTTTTACAACCCAGGAATATTATTTTTCTAGCAGGTGGCCTACTCTCTTGGGAAAAGAATAGCCACTCCGGAAATGGAAAACAAAAAAAGGTGGTTCTTCTCTAATTTTTTCAATTTACATCTGTATTATATTCTATACAAACATTTTGAGGGTTCTTCTATGTACAGAATAAATTAAAACCAACTCTAAGTATAGTATTACTGACAGTGGGGTTACCTGATACCTGACGCTGCTTAGCAGGAAGTGCATGAACTCACTTGAAACTCTGCAGAGATGAGACTGAAACTCTAGAATACTCAACCTTCATCTCTTCTGGCCATACCTCATGGCTTATGGACTGGTTTTGTGGCCATGTTCTAATGGAAGGGGCAGGAACCTTTCATAGGAGGCAAAGTGAAGTTCTTAAGACAGAAATACAAATATTTCTAGTTAATATTAGTGGAGACAATATCATTTTACAACCCTGGTGTAGCGCCAGTTATAGCATGAGTTGGATGGATAAAACCCATCTCTTACCTTTGGTCTGTCTGTGAAGCTACATGGGCCACTTAAGAGTTTTTTCAATTAATCTCCACCTTCTCAGGCCTAAAGCCTCATACACAACATCATGTGCTACCCGACCACAGATCTGTTTTTCATTTTTGATCTAAGTGAAACCCGGGGTAAAAATATTTGTTAATTCTCTCATTTTGACTTTCCTTCAGCTGAGCTCAGAGCACCACAAAGGCCTGATCCTGAGTACTTTCACCTACCCCAGATAAGCACCAAAGGGAAGATGAGACTGCAGAAGCTATAACATAAAGGCAAATTCAGGGAATGTTTATCGCTAAATAATAAATTCCCCATGAAGAATTCAGCAGTGCCAGGCTGCTATGTTGCCTGCATGAATGATGTCTGGTAAAGCTGGAAACCTCTCTTTACCACAGCACATACAGAAGAGACATCAATTTGATAGATGGACCACTCGGTGGATAAAAAACTGGCTCGATGGCCGCATGCAAAGAGTTGTGGTAAATGGCTCGATGTCCAGTTGGAAACCTGTAACGAGTGGTGTCCCTCAGGGATCGGTGTTGGCACCGGTCCTGTTCAACATCTTTGTCGGTGACATGGACAGTGGGATTGAGTGCGCCCTCAGCAAGTTTGCCGATGACACCAAGCTGTGTGGTTCGGTTGATACGCTGGAGGGAAGGGATGCCATCCAGAGGGACCTTGACACGCTTGTGAGGTGGGCCGATGCCAACCTTATGAAGTTTAACCAAGCCAAGTGTAAGGTCCTACACCTGGGTCGGGGCAACCCCAGGCACTGCTACAGGTTGGGCAGAGAAGAGATTCAGAGCAGCCCTGCAGAAAAGGACTTGGGAGTGTTGGTTGACGAAAAGCTTAACATGAGCCGGCAGTGTGCGCTTGCAGCCCAGAAAGCCAACCGTATCCTGGGCTGCATCAAAAGAAGCGTGACCAGCAGGTCGAAGGAGGTGATCCTGCCCCTCTACTCTGCTCTTGTGAGACCCCACTTGGAGTACTGCGTACAGTTCTGGTGTCCTCAACATAAAAAGGACATGGAGCTGTTGGAGCGAGTCCAGAGGAGGGCCACGAGGATGATAAGAGGGCTGGAGCACCTCCCATATGAAGACAGGCTGAGAAAGTTGGGGCTGTTCAGCCTGGAGAAGAGAAGGCTGCGTGGTGACCTCATAGCAGCCTTCCAGTATCTGAAGGGGGTCTACAAGGATGCTGGGGAGGGACTCTTCCTTAGGGACTGTAGTGGTAGGACAAGGGGTAATGGGTTCAAACTTAAACAGGGGAAGTTTAGACTAGATATAAGGAAGAAGTTCTTTACAGTGAGGGTGGTGAAGCACTGGAATGGGTTGCCCAGGGAGGTTGTGGATGCTCCATCCCTGGCGGTGTTCAAGGCCAGGTTGGACAGAGCCTTGAGCCACGTGGTTTAGGGCGAGGTGTCCCTGCCCATGGCAGGGGGGTTGGAACTAGATGATCTTAAGGTCCTTTCCAACCCTTACGATTCTATGATTCTATGATTCTAAGAATCTCTCAAATGTCAGTCAGTCAGCCAAATAAAGGAAGCAGCAGGATGGTGACTAAAGGGCATGTCCTTGGTTTTATGAAACAAGGGCATTTGGTAACCTAACAGGACTATCATACATTGGGAAGCTGTTTCAAAGAGATAGAAAAAAAAATGTAATACTTTTTATACTGCATTGTCAAATTAAACTTTAAAAATTATGTAATTTTATTATGGCTCTATCTATATATGACTATATATAATCTCCTCTAAAGCATTTACAGTTTTTATGACTATAATGATTTATTGACTGTAAAGTAATATATACTAAATAGTTCCTATAATACTTCAGTATAGATATTTTGCCCTATGTCTTACTAGCTAACCTTCCCAAAAAAACTACTTTTAAAATGCCTCAGTACACACCAGTATTAATGTTTATTTTCTTTTTTTTGCATTCAGTTCCAATCCCCAAATTGTATTTTCTCACTAATTTAGAACCATCAGCATCAAACTGTAAATGTAAACCATGGCTGAGAATAAGCGTCTTTTTCACTGGCTACAGGGGCTGGAGTTGTCCAAGTATCGTAGCTAGAGAGACAGACATGGTGTGCTTTCCTTTTCAGGTGAGCATAACCATAGACTCTTTGAGGGTATCTGGAAATATTTTCTCCAAAATTATGAAAAATTAGGACCTTATACTTTGCATATTTTTTTAAATCAAATAGATCCCAATAAACAAAATAATAATAGATTTAAGAGGAAACAAAACCCCAGCAAAGTTAATGCACTCACATAAGCAATGTAAGAGCTCCTGAGAAAAACAATGGGGAATTTATTAAGTGGAGGATGCTTCTCCATGCCTACTAAAGTGAAATTTTAGGACAGGACTTTCTTTTTATCATGCAAAACCACATTGTCTATCCAACCAAAGGTGGTGTTCACCGGACTAAAGGGAGCTCAAAAACTGGTCTCTGAAAGACTGAAGTGTAGGTAACAATACAGACCCTCTTGGCTTCAAACTTCTGCTCTGAGCTGTTACTCTATCACTCTAATCAGTTTCTAAGTCACACCTTCTTAGGGGCAGAACAACCTACTTGAGCAAACCTTAGCTGGGGTGAGAGGCTGAGGGCTGCAGAAAAGAGGAGTCTAGAACTCAGAAATCCGGAGTCTCTCACTGTAAACCTGCATGCATGTAGACCTGCTTTTGCAAAACAGTAAAGGCAACCAGGTCTGTCGTCTTAGGGATGCATTAAGGAAGGACTGACAGAGACATAAACTACTTTTTACCCTGGAACTAAGACAAATACTCTGCAACACACTGTCAGGCAGGAGCATCTTAGCTAACTGCAAGTAAATGCCATAAGCAATCTCGCCATGGCAGCAGAATTCTGGGCTGGCTGATTCATACTTCTGCTGCTAGTCAACTGCTTCACCCCACACTGTCTCAGGTACCTCTGCAGGGCAGGTGTGACATAACCTGTTATATCAGACCTCTCCAAAATGCGGCATTGTGTCATCAGTGCTCTGGATGTCAGCAGTGGCATATGAAGGTCACAATAAATATTTTTTTCTGATTCACCTTAACCTGGGTTATAAACACGTTCACAAAGCTGGCTGCAGCACCCAGGGCCTGCAGGGAGCACTGAAAGCCCCTTCTCCAAGCACACCCTGACTTGCTTTAGAAAGAGTTGTTTAGGGGACTTGAGGTATGGTTCAAACCAAGGTATCCTAGAAAATCTCACAAAAAGAAAGAACTGAACTGACTGAACCCAGAAGGTTACAAAAATTTTGTATTACTATTATTATCTTTATCATCCTTTTTCATCCAACCTTATTTTAAGCCCCAACTCTATTGAGTGTAGCTGACAATAGCAATTAAATAGGATTAAAAACAGGGAAGAATTCAGTTCACCCTGATAAATGCATAACACTGGGGCTTTCTGGGGCTCAGAAGTCATTAAGACTAGCAATACATTGTGTTTGCGTGCACCGGAAAATCTAGTCTACAGAGTTTTGCTAAAATTCAGAAACAGATTATTTCTGTCTTGAAAGCCACTTTTTCACTAAAATCAAAAAACAAACACAGTAAATCTCAGTGCCAATGCCAGATTTCTACAGTTACCAGTGTTTGCTCTGTATTAACATCTGTCTTGCTAGTTGTGTTACTAGATCCATCTAGATCCTATGCAGCATTTCATACACTAAAAAAGTGAGTGCCCTATTGTTGGTGAATTTATGTAGTGTAATTACTTGTTATCCCATTCTCAAATCTTGCTTTGCTGTCATATATTTCAGACCTGTTCAAGTGCCAGAATACCAAGCACTGCAAGAAAAAATAACCAAGATGTGCTAGTCCAAAACCAGTACTTGCTGTGACTGAAGACGTATTTGCTACACATTTATCTGTTTCACGTACTAACTCTCTTCTATCTTGGCTGACTATTTATTAACATAGTTTCCCACACTGCTGCAGTTATCAAGTGGACCAAAGTAATTAATACAATAGGAGCAGATGTCAATGAAGCCTTTCTGAAAAGGAAGAGGGAGAAATTCTTTGTCTTTTGAAAGTCTGAGAGCAGAAAACCAGACAGATGAATTAATTTTTAGAAACATTTGCCATATATTGCTGCTGGTCGCATCAGTTATGCAAGTGTTCTTTGGTATAGGTATGCCAGTGAAGAGAGTGCTGGGAACCTTGTGGTGGTAGGTGTATTACGCAGGTGTATGTCAGATAGAGTGACTCAGGAAGCAGCTTTTACTTTGGGGGGAGGAAGACAATTAAAAAAAAAAAAAAAAGAATAGATTTCTGGGCTTGGTTCAGGAATTCTCCTCTGGAGGCATAATATAGTACTTAAACTAATGACAATCCCTCCTTGAAGGTATCTCTCAGCAAGAAAGAGCTATAGTCTAAAACTGCAATGCTAGAAACACTGCCCTAGAGAAAGTTATAATACAGTGATGAAAGACTGGAATTCATTTCTGCAACATCAGAGAAATTCTACCATGACTAAATCAATGCCATTATAAATCTGGGAACATTTGTGCCCTAAAGACAGATCCTACTCCAGCACCACATGCTAACACTACAACTGTGGAAATCTGAACATGACAGTAGAAATATAATTGCCTGAAAAGGAAGATTTCCTCCACTGAAAGCTAATCAAGGTCTGTGCCATATAACAATGATCCCTACAACCCTCATCATCAAAGTTCTTACGTTTTCTCTGTTTCACAGTATGCTTGGTGACAGGCATTTCAACACCTAGCATTTCATCCTGCAGTGAAGGGTGGACTTTGAGACAGTTTTTTAAGAAGTGTTATCCCTTCTTTGAGGCAACTTTAGGAAATCATTCATCATGACGGACAGGATGGCTAACTTGCTCTTAGCTGCATTTTAGACTCCTCTAGTAGAAGGCTCTCCTCTAGAAATGATGAATGCACAGGTCATGATGGTTTACACTAGAAGTCAGCAAGGAAGCTACCTTGATATCAGAACTAATGGCATCATTCCTTTTCTAAATTGAGACAGTATCTCCAGAAAGGTTTGACCATAAGCAAGAACTTCATCATTTTACTGCAGCACATCAGTAAGTCACAGAATTGAAAAGATTATTGTAGGACAAAAGTTAGCCTTTTAACAGACTCTAATTAAGTGATTTATATTAGGAAAATATGTTAGAATAGTACAGTAATCATGTAATATGAATAAAATTGATAGCATCATTGTGTAGCTTGATTGTGTTTCTGAAAACTTGTCTGTTCTATCGGTATCAGGTAGTCAATAAATAATACTTTCTCTTCTTAACCTTATCCTGTCACATCAATTCCATGAATAATCTGGAGCTGTATTTTCGTTTTATATCAACCCTGTAGCTGTACAGGACCCAAGACTCACAGACTTGAGTAGCCGTCTTGAGAGTGGAAGATTGCTTGGGGTGCCTCTCAGACCGCTGAGGCAGCAGAACCACTTCCTAGACATACAATTACTGTAGCCCATTCTCTTGTGGGCAAACCCATCCAGGCCAGATTGGAGCTACACTTCCATTCTGACCTCAGTGTGCATTTGACCCCAATAACTCCCTAGTGTACATCTTATTTACATATTTATATTCTTTACTTTTTAGTTCATTCAGATTAACTTCAAGAAAATGCATAAGATACTAAGCATTAGTGGCAGTGTAATTAATGACAAACTATCAAATAGATGTGGTAATTACAATGCTCTCTGGGACAAGGTGTTTAATGGGACAATTCAAAGTACATTGAGGGTATTTAATCCCTTGGAACTCATTTTACATCTGCTTAATTACAAATGAAATGTGAAGACTTAAGAATTGGTCTTGGTTTCATTATTCAGGAAATAGAGCTTATAATTATCTCCATAAAACAGGAAAGTATTTAAATACTTTGCATTGTATGTATAGCAACAGAATATGGTTCACTATGGAAGTCCTAAAATACAAGCCTAAACAGGAGCCTAAAATACAAGCAGATCAAAAAGAAAACTGTGAAGTAATATAACTGAGATGTGGTAAAATATTATATATAAAAAAATCTGAACTTTTAAAAATAAATATCACTTTCCTGTCTAGGAAAACAAAACAAAACAAAACAAAACCAAAAACCTGAGCAAACTACCTCTTCAGTTTCAGGGAAAACAGCAGTCCTTGCCAGAAGAATAAATCGGACAGTAAGAGACAAAAACTATTATAGATTCACTGTGTGAAAAAGTGACCTCATTGAGGTCGACTTTAGCATTGTGGATGAATCCCCGGTGGCTCCAAACAGATCCAGTTTAGTCAACCTTATTGTCTTCAGTGGGAGATATTAGGAAACATGCTAGTTGTAAGGCCAGTGCTGCAAGGTTGTGTTGTCACATCCTATGTACTGCATTTTTAAACACAAACTAAACAAGGGGAAAATAAGGTAATAAGTCATCTATTGAGGAGCTAGGAACAGTTATATGAGAAAAGGTGGAGAAAAAAGCATGGGAAAGTAAAATGTTTGATTCAGCTAATAACTGAAATCAAGAGAGCATAGATTCATGCCCCAGATGCTTCACGCAGTATGTTAGCTCCTGAAGCTGTGTTTTAGCCTGGTCTGCCTCCTAAGAGCCTTTTCAAATACAGAAATCATCACAGATGATGGTGTTCAATACAGTAAAATCACCCATACTGCTTCAGTTCCTCTCCAGTGTTATTTGCTGGACTGGCACTGTAAATCAGGCATGACCAAATTAGCTAAAGACTAATGGACCAGTTGCCAAGATACAGCTGTGTGCCTTTAGATGCTGAAGTCTGCAAAGGAAATTCTTGATCTGGTCTCTGGTAGCATCTGCATCCTTATGCTGAAAGCAGTGCAATAACCCACCTAAACTAATTTTAGCACCCTCCCTGCCCAGTGCCTACTGAGCCACAGCCCAGTATATCTAGAGTATTACCAACTGCACTGAGAGAAAAGGAAAAAGAAACGGCAAAGTGAAAGAAAAGTGGTATCCCTACTGTTCTAATAAAGAGCTGGAAAACCAAAAAACCATGCTCTTATGTCGAGGAAAGGAGGGGAGAGAAAACAAGTTATTTCAATAACATAATGCAAAGTTTAATGAAGATGACAAAATGTGGTGTAACTGAAGACATATATATTGTTTGGAAGAAAACTTTTCTCAGTTCTTATTGACAGAAATCTGCACCCACTTTGGCATAATGGCATTCTCTTTGACAGCTACAATGTCCTCACTCTAAAACCTCCCACCATTTGGAGAAACTTGGTGTATCTAACAGATGCATCTCTGTTAAAAGTATTCATTAGAGGAGTCTCATCTGGCAAAATAAGGCTTTGGCAGTAGTTTCCTTCTTCCAGTTTTCCTGTAACTTGGGCAGGTATTTGCAGAAGATGCCATCTGAAGGTTCAGGGCCCGGGAGCTGGACAATGAATGCAATTTATGAAGGATGCAGAGGATTCATTGCCTGGTTCTGTTCTTCAGAGACATACTGCATAAAGAAGCAGTTCTTGACTAAGAACACAATTCCATGCCTTATGACATGCATATGGACATGGCTGTTCCCAAGCTCTTGCTTCCTTTCCAGGTGCTGAGCACCCCATGCTACTCACATCTGGTGAAAGAACTGCTGCACAAGTGCAGTTAAAATGTGCATCTTCTTGCTCTGCAATGCCGAGTTCTGTACTGCTTGTGTTACATCAGGCTCATACAGTGTGGCAGAATCATTTGGACAACACAGGACTTACTCGCACAGAGGTACAAGGGCCCATTTTTTCAGAACTTTCAAATCCTAAAGCACTCTCCACTGCAAATAATGTACATAATCTCAGATTTCCCAGGTATGAAGTTTGTGCACATAATGTGCTCAGAGCAGGTTACTCTAATTTCCCTTGTCTTTCTTGAAGGTTTACGAAGAGAAAGGGGTATTTGAAACTCAAGAACAGCACATGTGGACAAATGAACAGTAGAAAAAAGCTGAACGTGCTTCAGTGAATTTTTATGTGCCATATTACCTACCCGACTTTCTTGGAATTCTAAGCTAAGGCCACCCAAAGGACATGTTGCTGCTTTTTACAAAGGAAAAGACAAACTGAATAACAATACAGGAGAACAGAAAAACTCTAAAAAGAAACTAGTCTAGTAGGAATTCAGTCAGCCATCCTCCTCCAAAAACTACCATTGTTGAGTTCAGTGAGGCCAGACATACACACTAGCCTCAGGCTTGACAATCTGTCAGAAAACAATGCTAGTCTCCCATGCCATTTTGCATTTGGATATGAAATAAATCATGAAATGGTTTTTCAGGCCTGAAAAAGCTATCCTAAAGGTCTAAGAGAGCCAGAGTGCATTAATGGTAACTTTCGTCTGAGAAAAAGCAATTAGGTAGGTACAGGGTTTCAAGGAAGAATTGCATTCCAGAAACACTTAAGCGCATTGGAAACTCTCCTGCACTGAGCTCTTGGTATATAATTGAAAGCCTGAGTTCTCAGCTCTTGTAGTACTTTCCATCTTCAAAATAACCTATAAGAACTACATAATCCTTACAGCATCACAGTGAAGCATCCTTATCTCCATGTTCCAGTGAAATTGAGTTGCCTCACTCAGAGGTCTGACTCAAATGTGAGACTTTAATCCCTGGCTCTCAGTGCTTCCTTCCCACTGTCAAGAACACGCTTCTCTCCTTGGCTGTTTAACAAGATTTAGATCTTTGGAAAATATTGCTCGGTGATAACAAGAACAGGTTACTTTGAAGAGTTAAGTAAGAAGAGTAAAAGAAGAAAGAAATTTATTATGCAGCAGAACGGTAAACTATTTAGTAACTAATCCTACCTCCTTGTTGACAGAGTGATTAAAAAGTTCCTGAGAATAAAACATCCTGATGCTAAAACCTTGCTTTCTTGTTTGAAGGCTTTGTTTCCCTGGGTTTTTTCCAGAAGACCAAGCCAACAGGCAGAATATCAGTACTGCACAGGAATAACAGTAAATGTAGTCTGGAAAGCAAACTGCGAAGTGAAATGTGACTTCATATTAATATTGAGTCTTGTTTTTTCAGGGTTCAAACGGTTCATTTTCACAAACACCACTGGCAATATGTGTGCTGTCTGCCACCACCCCCACAGTTGAAGAAAATAAATTCAGAACTTGACAGTTCTGTGCTTTTTCCAAAGGGATCAGGTCAGACAGGCACTTACTGATGTTGCAGTGTCTTATCAGGCCCTGGAATAGGAGGATCTCATTCACCCACAGCTAAACCTCAATAAAAGAATCTAAGAGTACCACAATCTCTCTTTGAGAAAGAAAAAAACTGGAAAAAGGAATATCATCTCCTGCATCTGCCAGTTCAAGCACAGGATTTCTAATCATTCAAATGCAAGCCATAAAATACCACATTAGAAATCAGAACAGTATCAGCACCCCCTCCTGTATGCCCGACGCTGTGCAAATACACAGGCAATGCAGGCATGCCTATCATTTGTATACAGTCTCCAGAGGGTCCAGGAGTCTGGATCTGCACATCAGAAGCAGATTTATTGGACTGTGACTATGTGCTCTGCACAGTAAGAACCAAGGAATTTTGTGTTGGATTGATTGAAATTGTAATTGTACAATCTCTGTGATCCAAGGAACAAGGAGTCATTTTTCACAGTGAAACACTTTGCAAGTGGACAGACTCAAACTGTCTGCCTCATGGCATTTGTAACTGTTCTTTACATTGCCATATAAATCACAGGCATGTATTTTGTCCCTCCTACACATAATGCAGACAAATAGGAAGCCATACAGCAAAAAAGAACATTGCTGGTTGAATTTCGAACAGCTTTTCAGAAAGAAAAACAATAGTGGCTATGAACCCCTACCTTTTCACAAAATTTGATATGATCTTCAGAACTAAAAATACAAAAAAAAAAAAAAAAAAAAAACCAAACAATTAACAATTAAGTTGCTTAAATTGCACCAATATTCCATTTTTACTACTACATATAAAAGGGAAAAGAGAGGGGGAAATGCAGACATAGAGATAGCTAGCAAAATTATCAGTTTCATTCCAAAATTAGAATGGGTGAGGGGGTAAGGAAAGAGACCTGAATCACCCTCACTTATTTGTTTGTATTTCTGTGAAAGCAGAGAGCTGAAAACCCTTCCTCTCCATGCCTAATAAGGCTTTCAGGCAATCAAAATCACAGCAGTTTTAAAAGAGAGTTTAGAGTCTGTTTTGTCATCCATTGTGGTTCTGGAGAAAACATAAACCATGTATGCAAATAACTTGTGAAATAGCAAAACTTTTGCTAGGCCTCTTCAAGAATTCTAGTCTAGCTCATGGGCTAAGAACTGGGTGTCAACCTACATTGCTAGTGCTCAGAAAAATTTTGCGCTATATGAGAAGACCTGCAACTATTTATCTTTGAGTGACACACACGCCACAAAGAAAACCAACCAACTAAACAAAAAAAAAAACCAATAAGTGAATGAGGTAAAAAAGGTGCTCAGAACAAACAACCATATTTTCAACAGTCAGAAGGTTTTCTCATGATTCTGCTCAGAGAGCTACTGTAACGTCTAGTATATTCCAACAAAAAAGAGTGGCTATATTTAATGACTTCCTCTATTTCACTGTATTTATCTAGATTTAGATACAAACGAACGAAAGCCAAAAGTATTTTTCACAGTCTGAGGAATTAAAAGTGCTTTCACAGAGCTCTGACCTTTCAGAAGCACAAAACTCAGACACAACAAAGCAAATTCTTTTAGTTAATCTACAGTCTAATATCACAAAATATATGTTTTATCCACCTGCAATAATTTCAGGGGGCACATGATCGTGGTTCCTGCAGCTAAGGTAGAGAGTCAGCCAAATCATCCACTATGTTAGTGAGAGAAACCCACAGTTTCTACCCAAAAGCCTTTAGGAGTACCTGCTACCATGTCAAACCTCAGTCTATAATACTTCAGTGGAGTCAACTCAGTATGTTTTAAACTCTGTAGAAGTGTTAAGGGAAGGGATCATCATGGCACACAGCATCCCAGCATATTCCTTTTTCCTCAGAACGCTGCTGAACCACTGCTTTTACTTAGAAAAGTTGTAGCTGGATGAAAAGTCAGGTTTCAGAGCAAAATCAACATTTTAACCTTGACCTTGACACCAACAGATTCTGAAGTATAAAAGCCCTGTGTTCAAAAGCCTCTCCTACAGGGTTTACTATTTTCTGCACCTGAATGCAAGCGGTTTGAAGATACAGTTCAATTTTTCATTTCTCTTGAGAGCCATTCCATGTAGTGGAAGAACAGCACCACTTCATTGCTGTATCACTGAATCAATGTCAAGGTCATGTGTTTATTTGATAATCTCTGATAGGCTGCAAAAAACATTCCTTGAGATAGATGTATCACCATGGCTGGGTCCTGTAGTATTTATCAAGATGATATCTAGTTCAGAAGAAACAGAAACAAAGGCACACTTAGCTTTTTTAAATTTTGTTTTAGGGGTTTGTTTTCTTCATTTGAAGCCTCCTTCTGTTAAAGTTACTGAGTGTTAGGATCAGAATTGTCCTATCTGGGGCGTTGAACAAGGTTCCTTCCAGAACATGTTGCCCAGCTCCTGGCATTTTCTAATGACTTTCTTTGCCAAAGTGATGCCAAGTAATCGTTCTAGGAGTCCATTCTGGGGCAGTTGGAGGGCTGGCTGTCCTGTAGATTAATGAAAGATAAGGACATGCTGTAATTATAAAATAAAGCAACTGGCTGTGAAATATTATAGCCAGCCAAACAGGCATTTGTTTTTGCTTATAAATATGTAGGAGCTGTTCTGTTTCCATTTACAGTTTCAGCTAATGGCCATAAGAATTTCGCCAATTTGCTGTGTCAGGTATGTCAGTGCTGATTTAACTTTCCTAACCAAGTTTCTCCTAGAAATGATTACTAGAAACACACTAAAAACCAATTAAACAAACCCTAGATCCTTTAAAATCTGTTGCAATTATCAGAGTTTTCTGGCTATTATGACAAAATGTTTCTTAATATATAAACTGTTTTATAGGAGACTGATCAGTAATTCAAATACATAAATGAACCATTAAAAAAAGCTGCAATGAGTTTGCACCAGCCTTTAGCTACAACATTCACTGCTCTCCTTTCAGATGCTCACGGCAGTTACACTTTTACCTCCTCTTTCTGAGAGCAACTCGAGACCAGAAAGGTCACTGATGACTTTCTTCCACATCAATAAAAACAAAACCCAGTTTAACAGCAGAGGAAGATATGATAATAAGAAATGCCATCTAGGACTCTCCTCTTCTGTGCAGCCCCAGAAGGCTGCAGCAGGAATGAAGCCCTGGGGAACAGATGCCTTCAGTCTTGTAGAAGATTGGTTTTATCAGCAAATCACCACCAGTGTCTCTTTCTAGTGAAAAGCTTTGCATGCAACAGCAGAGATGAAAACTCTCACATTCAGGACAGTCAGTCAGGTACACTCCACACGCAATATGCAGTTCCAGAGGCTTATCCCAGCATGACTCCCAAACAGCTAAATGCACAGCTCCAGCCCTCCAAGTGCCATTCCCTGAAACTACATGGTAGAGATAGGAAATGTGGCTGCAGCGACTTTCCATGTCAGTCTTTTCTTTCTTCCCCGACCCTTTTTTTTTTTCTGCATCTAAGAAGAAGACAAGTGGGTCCTGAACTACTGGCAAGAATCTGTGAGAGGAAACAAACTGTAAAGCAATTTATAGCAAGTATTGATCGTTTGGTTGAAACTCCAGGAAGTCAATCTGTGCTCAATCTTCCCTAATGTACACTTAAATACCACGCACTAACCGGGAGGGACCAACCAGCAGAGCTCTGATGGCCCATCTACACCAAGAGTCAATTAACTGTGCACATACCTGACGGATCTCTACATGAGCTGCTGCCAAAGTGGCTGTGCCTTCAGGCAGCACCCAACTGCCTCAACAATTTCTTGTTTGACTTTTGCAGCCCACCCTGATGAACTCTGTGTTATTTTTATGTAGTGAGCTTAAGATGCAAGTAACAGATGGACAAATGTGTACAGATGTCCGCAGGGTGTGTGCCCGCCTGTCCTGAAGCCACTTGTGCTGGGTGTCCCTGTCCATGTCCTGAAGCCACTTGTGCTGGGTGTCCCTGTCCATGTCCTGAAGCCACTTGTGCTGGGTGTCCGTGTCCGTGCCCGTGTCGGGGGCTGTGGGGGGTCTCTCTGAGGAGAAGCCGGGGCTGCCCCGTGCTGCACAGGGCCAGTTCCAGCCAGTTCCAGCCGGTGCTGCAGCTGCCCCAGCACAAGGCACAGCTGGGCCGTCAGCAGCGCTGGTGCTGCTGCTGGGATGGGACTGAGACACAGCGAACGTGTGAGAGGAAGTGTGAGAGCAGCGTGAGGGGAAGTGTGAGAGCAGCGTGAGGGGAAAGCATAAGGAAGAAAGTGAGAGAAAAGTGTGAAGAAAAGTGTGATATTTCCTGAAGGAATTGTCTTGTGGAGAGGACCTGCGCTGAAGTTGGGGAAAAAGTGTGAGAAGGCAGGAGCAGCAGAGAGGAACTGCTATGGGCTGACCACAATCCATCATTATTCCCCACCCGTGCCCTGGGTAGGGCCAGGGGCTGAGGATCACCCCAGGTATAGTCTGTACGTTTGGTTGTCATTTCCCTCATCCGTTGCTTTCAGAGAAAGAAGTAGGCAGTTCTCACAGTAAAAAAAACAAGCCTACAAGTTTAGATAATAGGTAATACAAGTCATCCATTCTTGTAAAACCAAACCTCCCTCTACAGACAAATACAGTCAATGGAATTATGATGAGTATCATCTTCCATCTAACTTATATTTAATTACTTCAAAAAGGCTGAATAAATTTGAAGGAGGATTAGCTCTTTAAAATACACTTCTTTTATAGCTATTTCTTCACCACTAAAAAAAATTTATTAGTTTTCCCACACGATGTAGGCATGCACATATACACATACTCCAGGCTACAACAAAATGAAACATAAATTATAAAGTTCTACAGAATATGCAAAAGATACTTTCTATCTCTAACTGTTCATTAAATTTTATGGCCAAAATGGTTTTGCAATAGCCTTTAACTTTTAACACAAGAAACTAACCTTTGATTTTTCTTTAATTCATGCTCAGTGACTGCCCTGGCTAAACAGGCATTAGTCAGAATACAGCCGGTCTGGCTTAAATCTCTCTCCCACAGCGCAGCCCCTTCGCCTACTGTATCTCATTGATCGGTTTTGGCTATTCTGGATCAATACTGGCAGCATTTTTATGAAATCCACATTTGCCACTTTCCGCGCAGGACACAAGCAACAACTTTATTTTTCTGGACTGCATTCCAGTACCTGACATTTTCCTTGGAATTACTGGGTAACACAAGCCATGACTGCTTTGTTGTTTTCGCAATACTGTCTTATGAGTCAGAGATCCTACAGCCATATTTCCAAAAAGCTTCCCAGTTATGAAATTCTGTGCATTCTAATCTATTTTGGCATAGAAACATACATTTAAATTCATTAACCAGAAGGGTGAATAAACATACTAAATTTCAATATAAGCATTTAAATAATTTTGAACACCTGATGGAAATTCAATCTTTAATGGCCATAAGACAGGCACCCCCAGAAAACTTCCCCCAGATATTAAAGGACTTTGGAAAGATGCTGGGGAAAGAGCACTGCTGGCAGAGGTGGGGCAAGACAGCATGATGTATGAGGTGGTTTGGTGCTGGGCACTGCCCTCGCATCAGCATCGACACCTACATAGAGCCAGTGGCACCACCATGGTGGACAGAATGTAAACATCAGGCTGAAGCCACCAGTCCATTATTGTCGCATATCCCACCAGCATGGCTAACTGCACCTTTTGGAGGAATTACATCTTATGCCCTGAAAGTACCTGCTAGTAGTTTAAATGGGATAGCATATGCCTCTCTTTCCACCGCACTAGTGTGTAATGCCTTGTCTGATGAGCAGATGTTTTATTCTTGCCAGAGGTAGCTTATTGCTATATAAAAGTAATTTTGTAGCTTAAGTCATGTATATATTTCTATCTGAAAACAACAAACTACAAGAGCTGAGGAGAAAGGAGAGAGGGATCATGAAACATTTCACACATTACTAAACCACATATCTAAAAAAGTATTTGTGATGCGCAAAACCAGGGCAGGTTTTATATACATAGAATACCATTATTATATCCTGTAAATTCTGGAATTTGACTGTTTCAGCTGTAGATGTCAAGGACAATTGTTCATTTGTACAAAGTAAATAAATGAGGTGGAAACTAGTCAGAAGAGGCTTGTTTATCTGTTCTTTGATGATGTATTACACTGCAATAATAAGACAGTACCTGTGTGTTCTATCTGGCTGAGAATAACTTCCAGTATCATTTCTCATTTGTACTTATCAGATCTGAAAGCATCTCTCAGTCTTTGAAGTTCAACAGAATTCAGACACAGTAATTAAGCCCAGCCAACTGGCAGCAGGGGATTTTAACAAGAAAACAACATTAAATTCCACCAGGTCTGTAATACATTACTTCCCTCAGCTGACTATGTGCCTGTCATCTCCTCTCTCCTCTGAATTTAATGGTCACAAGTACCAGACTGTATTAAAAGAGTAATTTTTCTTTGTACTGGGCAACTCCAAATGTGCATGTGGTTTTAATTGCATTTTAATTTTTTAAAAACATGTGAAAATACTCATTGTCTTTTGTTAGTGCATTGTAGGACAATGCAAGAAAACAAGTGTTTCAGAACACACATAATATCACACTTTGATTTAGAAGACTGTCTGGCAAAACATGCCCTTACCAATCCACTACAACCTGTATGCTTGCTAGGAGACAGGACGATGGGAAAAGTTTTTAAAGAAAAAATTCTTACACTGAAAATATAGAGTTTTAACAAACTGCTGGTCCAGCAGAAAATTCAACTTCCAAAGCAAAGACAACTAAGAAATCACCACTCAGTTTACTTGTCCAAAGGCAAGGGCCTCTCCTCCTCTGCCTTGTGACAAACACTGACACAGAAGTGTGTTGTACTTGCTTCTTGTGTAGAATTCACAACAGTAGATCTGCCTTCGCCATCCAATGGCCAAGCCCTCCAGAACTGGAGCAATGGGACAGAACACACAGTACTTTGCTTCTTATCACTTATAAATCACTGCTAGTTGGTCACCCATAAAGATGCTTATTAAAAAAGCAGCTTACAGGCTAGAACAAGTCAATGAGAAACTGCTATTTCTGACAGCAGACTTATCAATAGAGGAAATGATAAAATAAATGAAGAGGGGAAAGAAGTTTATTTAACCAAGTCAATGAGACTATATAGAAAAAAATTAATTTATGTTGTGATAGATGGCAGGAATGTGATTTAACAGAATTTATAAAACATACCTATGCTCTTTCACAAACACATAGATGCAGGTAGAGGTTTAAAAAAATCCTATTTCCTCCCCTGTCATCTCACATTTACAAATGTAAAAAACACTGACAGCCAAGTAAAACTAATGCATCACTTGAAGAGTCCTTAAAAGAAAAGAAAGTGAATTATTGTTATGCAGTAGTATTTACATTGTCTGCCGGTGTGCTACAGCTCCTTTTATAAAACATGCATAAATTTTCAAAGCAGCATATTAGAGCCTTGCCTGCAACAGTGAGCAGCTGTTTCTGGAGTAAGTCTCACAAGCAGACATAAGAAGCCATGGATACACCTTGGACTTTTAGGATGTTCCATTACAGAAAGAAAGAACTTCATTCTCGTAGGTCACTGTCCAATTTTGCAGATTCTTGAAAAATCATAATTGCAGATAGTTGTAGCTATCCTACAAATGTTTGACTTTAGAATATGATGTGATAAATGCATGGGATTTGAACAATGTGAAGAGTCACCTACCCTTTGTGAACTGCTAATAGCCAGTCGCAACCCTAACCTGAACACAGGTTAACCACCCCTACATCTTAGGCTGAGCAAAGGGCATATGTGCATTTTGGAAAATTAGATTTTTAAAAGCAGATATATAACATACTATTTACAGACCATATGCCAAAAATGAGGAAAGCAGAGTCTGGTTACTGACGAAACTATCAGGGTATACACATTCTTTTCAAGGCAACACCAGATTATTTCTATAGGTTTATGAAGAAGTTACACAAGGCTAAACATCTAAAAGTGGTGAATCTATTTCTCATTTTGCTAGTTTTTTAAATCTATTTATCTGCAGCACAGCTCAGCTTCCCCCCAGCTCATGGGAGGTCTGCTTCTAATGTTTCAATTTCATCTGGTTTTCCTAAGAGCAAAGAGTGACAGGCCATGCTTACCTCACAGCAGTGAGGGCTGAAGTGCTTCATGGAAATGCTGCTTCCCATCAATCTTAGCCTAAGTGGCAAGCTCTTCAGAGTGCCTTAGTCATCCACAAATAATCCCAAGTGTCAGATGAGACGGGATTCTCTCCTGCAAGACTAGACCTATATAATGAAAATGCTAATAGTCTTTTAATTATCAGTGGCACAAGCAGGTGCTACTACAATAAATCTCTCTTTCCTAAACACAGATGACTCAAAAAACTAATTAGAAGCTTCATCAAAGCTCTCTAAGATCAAAGCTGGTCAAAAAGATTATACAGAACAGAGTTTAAAATGAAGACAGTCACATAGTTTTACTATTTTATTTCCTTATTGTTTTTATCTACCATTGAGAAAGGATGCTTTTCTGACAGAAATGCAGTATTACCAGCGGAATTCTGTAATACACACGCTATGTAAAGCTCTGATCCTTATCCCAATAAATGGCAACGTGCAGAGTTGAGTAAATGAGCATAAAATACTTAAAAAAACCCCCCCCACATTTATTTAAAAGAGTGTTGTTCACTCAGATGACTGAAAACAATTAATAACCTTTCAGTTCAAATCCAACTATTTCCCAGCACTGCCAAGGCCACCACTAAACCATGTCACTAAGTACTTCGTCTGCACAGTTTGTGAACACTTCCAGCGACGGTGACTCCACCACTGCCCTGGGCAGCCCGTTTCAATGCCTGAGCACCCTTTGGGGAAGGAATTGTTCTTAATCTCCATCTAAACCTCCCCTGGTGCAGCTTGAGGCAGTTTCCTCTTGTCCCATCCCTTGTTCCTTGGGAGCAGAGACCAGCCCCCTCCTGGCTCCATCCTCCTGTCAGGCAGTTGCAGAGAGCGAGAAGGTCCCCCCTGAGCCTTCTCTTCTCCAGACTAAACCGCCCCAGGTCCCTCAGCCGTTCCCCATCACACTTGTGCTCCAGGCCCTGCACCAGCTCCGGTGCCCTTCTCTGGCCCCGCTCCAGCACCTCAATGTCTCTCTTGTAGTGAGGGGCCCAGAACTGAACAGAGGATTCAAGGTACAGCCTCACCAGTGCCCAGTGCAGGGGAACAGTCACTGCCCTGGCCCTGCTGCCACGCTGGTGCCGGTACAGGCCAGGATGCTGGTGGCTTCTTGGCTGCCTGGGCACACTGATATGCAAGCCTACCTGTGCAGGAACTCCGTCAACTGTTTCAGTACATATTAAGCACTAGCAATGGTAATTAAGCCACAAATATAAATGATCAAGTGGGATTTTCTCTGCATGAGGTTTATGCCTAATCTGTTTTGCTGTACACATACTAATCAGCTGTTTTAAGGGGAAAGGTATACCCCAGCCTGAGCCAGTGCTCTCCCTCTGTTTATTCACATGTAGGAAGAAAGGGAATCAAAGCTGGACTTGGGATGCAATGTGAGAAGGGGACAGAAGAGGTACAGTGACCCGCTTATCTCTTACCATTTCTCTCTCCCCAGTTCTGCCCTGGCTGAGAACCAAACCAGGTTGCACAGGTGGAGTAAATTTGCCAGTCTTCTGTAGGAAACATTTCCCCCATAAATTGAGTCAGTTCTTGGTTCCAGAGTCAGCTAACAGAGGCCAATGGCCAGAACTTGTATAATATGATGACTTTTGCTCTTGTGAAAAAAATCATGACGCGCATGAATGGGCATTTCCTTATTAAATTTTAACATCACTTCATCCCTAGTAGGGCCCCAGTGCTCTAAACTCAAACCTCAGTTGCCTCCCAACATCTGAGCAAATGTTTTTTTTAAATATTTTTTGCAAAGATGAGAATTAATTTTTTCTTACCATGATGCAGGGAAATTCTTGGCACAGAAAACTGATGCCTCTAGCAAGGCAAGAGCCCCACTGAAGTCAAGGCACTATCATATGATTGCTTCAATAAAAACAGATGCTGTGGACTCCAGCGAAGATACTCCTTTGTTGCCTGGGAACTCACAAACTAGTAATGTATTCTAATAAGAGATTTTGAAAAGAACATTGTAGTGATGAGCAATACAGCCACTGAGATTACAAAGTTAGGGAAAGAGATAATATCTATTGCACCATCCTCACATTGTCAGAGGACTTGAAGTTTGCTGTAAGTGTAAATTGTGATTCTTTCACCCACATAGCTCCTATTTCTCAGTAGTGAGAGAAGATTTTAAAAGAAAAATCTTGCAGAAAATTCTGATTGTGAGGACTTCAGAACCACGTCCTGTTAGATGTCCTTGTCTGACTGATAGATCAAGAATACGACGTGGCCCAGAGCTTTTACACATTTTTCTAGCTCATATTGTAAATGATGCCCTGTGAAAAGGGAAAGAGAGCTACACTTCTCGTGGCTAAATCCTGAAACAATATGATTAACTGAATAAAATACTAAAAATAGACAGTGGGATCATCTAACCTAAGCTTATGGCAGAGATTAAATAATGATGCAGTACATGTAAAGTTTCCTATGGGAAAGTCAGAGCACTGAGTATTTGCACATTGTTGACAGCAGAATTTTAAGCTGAATTTTCCATAAGATAGTCAAACTTACAAGGTAGAGAAATTTAAGAGGTTATTAAGGGTGAGTCCATGAGCATGTCTGATGGAAACTCATTAATAGCATAAAATGTTTGTCACAATAGCCTGATAAATGAGCTTTCATGCATCCTACTCAGGATTCACTATAACATTTCATTATGCCTTTTTTTAATTACCAAATGTAAATGAATTGACCTTCAGCACAACTTGAATGCTGGCTCATGATTCTTTCACAAAGACAGTTCATTCAACAATGTCAGTGGAATAAATTTACAGTTATTTTGCTTCTAGTGCACAAGTCAGCAGAGGAAGTTAGGGCAGTTTTGCACAGCACATTCTTGCCAACCAGCTGAGGTTACCTTACCTTTATTTGTAGTCTGTGTATGAATATTCTAGATACTCACGGGCATCAGATGTGCAAATTAAAATGAATTTTATAGAGAATATCAAGAGGAAAATTTACAAAGAACCTACAAAAATAGTTGCACTTCACTTTGTTGCAGTACACCTTCCTCTTTTGCCACAGTACATTTTTCATTAGGTGAAATTTATTCATCTTGCTCCGTGCTGTACGTTCCTCTGTAACTGCCATAGCTGAGGCAGAAACTGGTTTGATAACTTAGAGACTTTCACCATCAAAAGTTGCAACATGGCACTTTTACACCAATAGTTGAGAATACAATTTTCAGTCAACCTGAAAAAGCAACTTGTGTTTTCTCTGCCTTTTTAATATTTCCACTTCAGATGTGTTCCAGTCATTGTATAACTGATGCCTGGACATACAATTATTTGCAAGGGATCCTTGTTTTCCCTCACTTCACACTAATTTTATCAAGTAAGCTCACTGTGCCTGGTAAATGAATTTCTTCAGATGCAGGCAGGGTTCATCATACCAGCCACAGAGGCATAAAGACAAACATCTTCTTAAAAAATTATCTCCACCACATCAGAACTTGCTTGTCTTCAAGAAAGAGCCATCTGGGTGGCCTTTCTGGCTCAGTGCACTCTGTTTTCACAAACAGCTTTTCACACTGTAAGTAATAAAAATTCTCCAACATGGAGAGAGAAAACTGCAAACATTTAGAGGAAAATAAAATGAAATAAAACAAAGCAAAACAAAACAAAACAAAAAACCCCAACCAAATAAAAAACCCCCACAAAACTAAACAGAAAAGCCTAGAAGATTATTTTTTTAAAATTACAGATGTTTACAGACAAATGCGTATAATGTCAAATTAAAATGAACAGAAAAATGAGATAATTTTAGAAATGTCACTTTACGTTCAATAACTGTGGCCTATTTCAAGTGTTCTTGAAATACACTCTTCTAATTTGCTGGTGGTATAAATTTGGGTTTGGAACAAGGCCATATATCTTGTCTTTATGAAGAAATTTTCTGATCCTCTGCATTTATGATAGCTGTAGTTCTGACTGTTTATACCTGACTTTGATTATCATTTGATATTTATACAATACTAAATGGAATCTTCTACGTGAAGCTGCCACAACAATCGTGACTAACATTGCTTATTTCTGCAACAGGACTTGTGCTTATTGTCTCCATCTACCAAGAAATGTGAAACTTACTGGAAAAAAAGAGGCAGTTAGGGAGACCGACTGGGAAGGAAATGAGAACAGGGACCTGTCAACTGGAATTACAGCTGAAATGCAATACAAACCTGTCTAGGTAATTCACACTCCACACACACCCCTATTTTTTTCTTTTTCCTTCCTTTTTTTTTTTTCCTTAAGAAATATGCAGGCTTATGTTCATGGTTCTTTTGACAAATGTAATTTCTTATTTAACAGTCTCCTCCTCTCTCAATGAATGAAGAGGCAGAAAATTAATGTAAACAATTTTCTTACAAATAAGGTTTTTCTGTCTAGAGCTTCAACTTAAAATTATAGCTTTTAATGAAAGATGTAAACACAAGACCTCATTTCCCAGTAAAGTTTTATGACATGTGCAACATCTGAGCATCATTGCACGACCTCTCAAGATCTATTTCTTTTTTTGAAATCATTATGTAGTCTGTCATAGTCCCCAATCTTCTCTTGCCTAGTAATTTCAGAATGTTATGCAATAATATACTCTTAACTCCATTCACTTGTTTGTAATTACTCTGGGTTTACAGAGGCTGGAATACAGTCCCTGAAGTGTATTAGTTTTTCCATATCCCTCAAATTATAATTATTATTACAAAGTGTTCTGCAATTAAAAGCTAGAGTAGTGCATCATACCAGGACCACAGCTTTGAGACTTCTGCAGACCAACCTTTCAAAATTTAATTTATTTTCTATATATCATACTGAAAAACATTATTAAAAATGTTTCATTGTGGGCCCAGTGATGAAAATGTGCAGTTTTTAAGACAATATATTCCAAAGTAAATTGCATATAGAAATACTAAATGTATGTGTTGGAATCATAACATCAGGCAACCTTGATCCTATGAGTAATTTTCCATTCTTTATGAGCTTGACTTTGCAAACTTTACTTTCTTTTAACATAATGAAAACATTTGCATATTGTTACATGCATGTAGCTACATATTTGCACACATATACTTGTTGAAAATATTATTAAACATTTTAAGGTATATGTGGAAGTACATATGGTTAAAATTCTGTGTTCTAAACATGGAAAATTAAGAATTAGTGTGGAGCACTGAAAGCGCCCCCGAGAAATGCTTTGCACTTCATACAGTGTTTTAAAAACATTAGTACTTTGCCCTGTAGAATGCACATTCTCAAAAGTTTTACTTCTGTAAATCCCATTATCTGTATTCCTTCCAATAACGTTTCTGCAGAAACAGCTGAAGTAAAGCAGGCACTGAGGGGCAGGCAACCTAAGTAGGTAGCCAGACTTGATTTTAAACTTGTCTTTTTGCTCTACAGCAAGCATCTTAATCCAGGATCTATATGCTACTATAACACTACTACTCTAAGTTACTGTCTGTAAAATTACAAGGTTACAAATTAAAATTACAAAGTTGCAAGGTATATTTTGTAATATAAAGACCAATATGCCAAATACTCAGATCTGTTACTGTAGAAAGTTTAAGTAAGTTTGCCGCAAACGAGGGATGGTATGGCCCGGCACAAGCAATCCAGGTGGTTCCTCGATTGTGTGGAAGACAACTTCTTCTTGCAAGTAATGAGCTGACAAGGAAAGGTGCCGTGCTTGACCTCGTGCTCACCAACAGGGAGGGGCTGGTGGGAAATGTGATGCTCCAGGGAAGCCTTGGCTGCCTCAATCACGAGATCATAGAATCACAGAATCATAGAATAGTAAGGGTTGGAAAGGACCTTAAGATCATCTAGTTCCAACCCCCCTGCCATGGGCAGGGACACCTTGCCCTAAACCACGTGGTCCAAGGCTCTGTCCAACCTGGCCTTGAACACCGCCAGGGATGGAGCATCCACAACCTCCCTGGGCAACCCATTCCAGTGCTTCACCACCCTCACTGTAAAGAACTTCTTCCTTATATCTATTCTAAACTTCCCCTGTTTAAGTTTGAACCCATTACCCCTTGTCCTACCACTACCGTCCCTGATGAAGAGTCCCTCCCCAGCATCCTTATAGACCCCCTTCAGATACTGGAAGGCTGCTAAGAGGTCTCCATGCAGTCTTCTCTTCTCCAGGCTGAACAGCCCCAACTCTCTCAGCCTATCTTCATACGGGACGTGATCCAGCCCTCCTACCATCCTCGTGGCCTCCTCTGGACTCGCTCCAACAGCTCCATGTCCTTTTTATGTTGAGGACACCAGAACTGTACGCAGTACTCCAAGTGAGGTCTCACGAGAGCAGAGTAGAGGGGCAGGATCACCTCCTTTGACCTGCTGGTCACGCTTCTTTTGATGCAGATGGTCGAATTCGAGATCCTCAGGGCAGTGAGAAGGGTACACAGCAAGCTCACTGCCCTGGACTTCAAGAGAGCAGACTTTGGCCTCTTCAGGAGCCTGCGTCATAAGGTTCCATGGGTTAAAAACCTAGAGGGCAGGGGGGCCAAGACTGCTGGTTGATATTCAAGGATCACCTGCTCCAAGCTCAGGAGAGTTGCGTCCTGACTACAACGAAATGTGGCAGGAGGGCCAGGAGACCTCCATGAATGGATAAGGAACTGCTAAGAAAACTTAGAAGATAAAAAGAAGCTTATAGAAGGTGGAAGTGAAGACAGGCAGCCTGAGAAGAATACAGGGACATTGTCTGGGAAGCTAGATATCAGGTCAGAAAAGCTAAGGCTCAGTTAGAACTGAGTCTGTCAAGGGATGTAAAAGATAACAGAAAGGGCTTATATAGGTACGTTGCAAACAAAAGGCAGACTAGGGCAATGTGGGCCCTCTCCGGAAGCTACCAGAAGAACGAGCTACTCTGGATTTGGAGAGGGCTGAGGTTCTCAATGATTTCTTTGCTTCAGTCTTCACTGGCAAATGCTCTGACCACACTGCCCAAGTCTTGGAAGGCAGATGCAGGGACTGGGAGAATGAAGATCTTAGGGCCACTGTAGGTGAGGATCAGGTTCGTGATCATCTTAAAGACCCAAATGTGCACAAGTCCATAGGACCTAATGAAATCCATCCACGGGTCCTGAAGGAGCTGGCGAATGAAGTTGCTAAGCCACTGTCCATTATATTTGAAAAATCATGGCAGTCAGGTGAAGTTCCCGACGACTGGAAAAAGGGTAATGTAACCCCCATTTTCAAGAATGGGAAAAGGGAAGAACAGCAGAACTACAGACCAGTCAGTCTCACCTCTGTTCCTGGCAAAATCTTGGAGCAGATTCTCCTGGAAAGCATGCTAAGGCACATGAAAAACAATGAGGTGGTTGGTGACAGCCAACATGGCTTCACTAAGGGGAAATGCTGCCTGACCAATTTGGTGGCCTTTTATGATGGGGCTATGGAACTGATGGACAGCGGCAGAGCAGTCAACACTTTGACACGGTCCCACATGACATCCTTGTCTCTAAACTGGAGAGACATCAATCTGATGGATGGACCACTCGGTGGGTAAAGAATTGGCTGGATGGCCGCACTCAAAGAGTTGTGGTCAACAGCTCAATATCCAATTGGAGACCAGTAATGAGTGGTGTCCCTTAGGGATCGGTGTTGGGGCCGATCTTGTTCAACATCTTTGTCAGCAACATGGACAGTGGGATGGATGTGCACTCAGCAAGTTTGCTGATGACACCAAGCTGTGTGGTTTGGTTGATACGCTGGAGGGAAGAGATGGCACCCAGAGGGACCTTGACACGCTTGTGAGGTGGGCCAATGCCAACCTCATGAAGTTCAACCAAGCTAAGTGCAAGGTCGTACACTTGGGTCAGGGAAATCCCATGTTGGGCGGAGAAGAGTTCAGAGCAGCCCTGCGGAGAAGGACTTGGGGGTGTTGGCTAATGAGAAGCTTGACATGATCCGGCTTCAGTGTGCGCTTGAGCCCAGAAACCCCACATGTGCTCATCTGCATTAAAAGAAGCGTGAGCAGCAGGTCAAAGGAGGTGATCCTGCCCCTCTACTCTGCTCTCGTAAGACTTCACTTCGAGTGTTGTGTACAGTTCTGGTGACCTCAATATAAGAAGGACATGGAGCTGTTGGAACAAGTTCAGAGGAGGCTATGAGGATGATCAGGGTCTGGAGCACCTCCTGTATGGAGACAGACTGAGAAAGTTGGGGCTGTTCAGCCTGGAGAAGCTGCGTGGAGACCTCATAGCAGCCTTCCAGTATCTGAAGGGGGACTACAAGGATGCTGGAGAGGGGCTCTTCATCAGGGACTGTAGTGATAGGACAAGGGGTTATGGGTTCAGACTTAAACAGGGGAAGTTTAGGATAAACATAAGGAAGAAGTTCTTTACTGTGAGAGTACTGACGCACTGGAATGGGTTGTCCAAGGAAGTTGTGAATGCTTCATCCCTGGCAGTGTTCAAGGCCAGGTTGGATGGAGTCTTGGGTGACATGGTTTAGTGTAAGGCGTCCCTGCCCATGGGAGGGGGGTTGGAACTAAATGATCTTAAGGTGCTTTCCAACCCTGACTATTCTATGGTTCTACGATTAGTGTTACTGCTGCAGTGTCAGTGAAGCCGTTGTTGAAGCAAGAAGTCTTTAAATATAATGGAGTAATAACATAGGGAATGAGGCCAGTTTCCAAGCAGCTTTGTATGCCTGTTCTTGTTATTCTCGCCTCTTGCTGTGAGTATCACTGGGAAAGGTCACTTGAATCCAGCAGTTCACAGCATCATGAACTGCTGGCTCAGATAAAGGCATTAGACTGTGGAAGATGATAGTATGTTCTTCCTTCTCTAAGACATTAATCTAAGCTACACCTCCTGCTCCCTACACAAGAATTCTAATTTGCTCAGCAAGGATAGCACTGAACACCATCAAAATATTTTGATAGTGGTGCAGAATCAGAGAAAGCCTTTTAATGAACCATGTACATTCTATTGTTCACAGCAGATTAGTGTGCCCATGCAGTGTAGCCAGAGACTGAAGATACTCACTACACCATAATATGCCATAAAAGTGAATGCTATGAAAAACCACCTCCACACCACTACATCTGGCACTGATGCCTGGAAGCTGCTAATTGGCAGCACCGTACATTTCATGACTGACATCACTTTGCAAACTGATGTGATAAAGCTGTTTCAGCTTGTTTTCCCTTGGTATTGTGCTGTTGTTCCTGAAGTAACTCATGTTAACACCCTTTGCAGGGAAATGCTGACAAACACCCTGTCACAATGGGGGAAGCACATAGAACTGACTTACCTATAAGCATGACTTTGGGAAGAATGTTACACTTCTGCCACAGCTCCTCTGTGCAGGCACAGTCATTCATCACTTAACAAAACACAGACCCTCTTGATTTCCATAATAATTTCTGGAAATGAGGCTCAGGTCACCTCTACATCTTTTAGGAATGTAATTAATTTGAACCATGTAGAAAATACTACTTATTTTCTGTATATTTAGCTGCAAAATAAAATATTTTTATGCAAGATATTTTACATGTGCATCAACATTCAAAATCCCATGAAAGAAACTTCAGGGTGTGACTCATCCTTGACAAGATTAAGCAGTACTGCAGAACCTTTAAAATTTAGTTCTTCAGGGAAAGGAAAAAAAAAAAAACCAAAACCAAAAAAGCAGCTGACAGGCCAATCAGAAAAAAAAAAAGGCCTTAGGGGTGATAAGGATCCAAATCACGGAATCAGAGAGTTTCATCCTTACTACAGAACTCATGAACTAAGAACTAAAACTCTCCATCAGATCTGTCAGTAGGTCTGATCTGTATATGACTTGAGTTAATCACTCTGTGTTCTATCTTTCCCCAGTGGGTGGCCAAAAATACCAAGTTTCCTCCACTGGATAGGACCATCAGATAAAGCTAAAAGTAGCAAATGTCATCAGTATGTGGTTACACAAAGGCAGTGAACTTGGTCGGAGAAATCAGAAATAATATGAAAATACACTGAACACTTCTGTTTGCTCACCTATATCGGGGATGGATTTGAATCAGTGCCTTAGAAGTTCAGTTAACATTCTCCCAGACTGCACAGTACCAAGTTTTGAGGCATAACACCACATGATATTTTGGCAGGTACCTTTTGGAGAGAAAATCATACGGGCACAAGCCTGAAGTTAACTAAAATTCTGCGCTGCCTCTGAATACATCTCCAGAACAGTATTCTAATTCATTACATGTAACTGCACAGTGGGATACCTCACTCATTTTTCTCTGTTATGGAAGAGGAAAAATGGTCTATTTGTTTTGGAGTGCAAAACCCTGCGTTATACAGGGCTTTCAAATGACTGAACAATTGAGTGCTAAAAAGGGGAGGCGTCTGCTGACAGCTGCAGTGCAAACTATTGCTGTTCCTTGAAGTTATTTGACAGAAACAATAACTGAAGCACTATGCCTCTATTTAGAATATTTTGTGCTTAGAAATGACCTTTTATTTCTCATCTGCAGTAATGAAATACTTCAAATAGCCATACACGCACACACAAAAATTTATAGTATTGCAGCTTTTAAGACTGCTGTTGCATTCAAGGTAAGTGTTTTACTGACTTACCATTAAGTACTTAGACTTTTCTAATTCCACCAGTCTTAAAAGAAAACCTCCCTTTAGTGCCCTGTGCGTCTTATTATTTTGCATAAGAACAGGTAAAATCCATTGCAGCCTGCTAAAGATGTATTTCTCAAAAGAGAAAATGAACTGCTTTATTCCACTCATTTCTGTCTGCACAAGCATCCACTGGGATGACTCACTGCTTTTGTGTTGGTTTAGGGCACAGCAGTGCTTTTATTACATCCTTCAGAATGTTTGCATCATACATTATAATCAAAACCTACAGTGGTTACAGACATTCCTGTGAGTACCTCATTGACTATATGCTACAAGGTAATAACATTTTATGTTATACTGTAGGATCCCAAGCATTTAAAAGTGTTAGCAAGTTAAATTATGTGCTGACTTCATGAACTAGGTAAAGATCACTTCAAGATAACTTTCTATACTAATGAAATGAAATCATTGTTATATGAATAATGTTCTGCTTAGGGAAGAACAAACACCGGAATTAAAAAATATACTAAAATTGTTCAGCAGGAATATGTGATAATTCAATCCAAATCCACACTGTAGAATATTCACAATGAGACCACTACTCTCAGAAAATGCTGTAAAATTACTGATTTAATAAGTAATTTAACTAACAATAGCTAATATTATTTATTACAATAAACATCATTTTATATTACTCTGATGAAAACCAGTCAGAATACAATAAATGGCAAATGCGGTTTCATTTAGTTAATGAAATTCATTTCATAATACAATTTGTTCAGCTCTTATGCATAGAAGATAATCCAGGCAACTGCAAAACTTCCTGAACAGTTATTCTTAAAAAGTTCTAGAGATGGCAGCCCCTACAGATAAGCTTTTCTTTAGGTGCAAGCTTTTTTCTACTAGGATTAGAGAGAAGATTCACATTGGCTTGACTGGAAACAGGATACTATTTTGTACACTGGTAATTATTTTTTTCACAATTTATAAAAAAAAGCCCATCACCAAGATTTATGTCAGTTAGAATACAACACACAAAGTATAACCAGTTTTAGCAGTGCAAACCACAAGTTTCCTTTAGTGTTGTTCTATCAATCATCGCTGTCAAAAAAACCCATAAACAAGTAGGTCTTGCACCAAACTCTGAATGTCACAAGCCTCCCAGATTCAGCAAGTTTTAAAAGCATATTTGAGAAACATACTTTTCTTTTTGAAGTCTCTCAGCATCCACATATAGATCAGGGGATTGCTAGGGAAACGCACCAACCGTTCTTACTCTTCCAGTTACAAGCAGGGTACCTGAGGAAGAAGTTCCTTGCGAGGTACTGTGGTTAGAGATCAAACCATTCATATGCTCACAGAGCCCCTTGAAAGCAGTCTGGACACCACTGAGGAATGGGGAAGGCAAAGAGCGTCATTTTGTACTTGCTGGATTCTGAACACCCTCTGATGTGAACCACTACCTGAGTATCATGCAGTTGGGAATAGCAGAAGCAGCTTTCAAGAGTACAGGTGTAAATCCTTGACTTGGAGGAGAACAACGTGTGATTTTATAGAACTGATGAAACTCAAGATAAAAAGTTACTGCACCTGCCACAGTATTTAATAAAATCTGTTGAGACATATTTTCAAATCAGTAGTGAATTTGACATGCACCATATCTATGTTCACAGACAGCTTTCTTCACTGTATAACAGTGAAGAAACAGTGTAAAATTTCTCATAAGGCTTCACTAATTACATAAAAATAGAAGATGACAAATAGGATGAAGAGCTGACAGTTTTCCATAAGCACAACCCAGGCTCAGCATTCATCTTCAATCCCAACATAATGGAGGATCATCACAATACTACAGAAAAGATCCCAAATGTACTAGAAATTAATTTGAAAATGTTTTAATACATTTCCTTAATTTGTGTAAGCACAAATACACACAACAGTGGAGATCTGCTAAGTAAACTTAACGTAGATTTTGACATTCTAAGTCAATAAAAGTTTGGATTTAGTAGGAAGCAAATCCAGTCTAAGTTTAAGCCAAAAGTAGAAAAACAATTCCTTGCCAGTACTCTTTTCTGACACTTCTTTATGGAAGTCTGCATAATTTAAGGAGATCTGGTATCAAGGTCAAGGCAGGTCAAGGCTTTATTGCTTGTAGGCACTCAGGTTCCCAATATGGACTAAAATGCAAGTGAAGAATTCAATGTTTGTGCTCCCTCAAAGGATACCAAGTAGAATAATTTTTACCACAGGCATCACCAAGTATCAGAAAGGTGTGAGAACACAGGCATCACACAGTAACTGGAGGAGAAAACTGTGGGGACCGGAGGGCTGTATGCACAGCAAGTATCCAACCTGAAAGCTGGTGTGCCACAACTAAGTCACATGAATATAAGCGGTTACACATCATTTGAAATGGCTGGGATTACATTTGTTCCAAAATACTTTGACAAACCGTTCCTTTAGAAAAAATGTCATGGGACATCAGTTTCACTCTGCCAGTATTTGATATCGCACAAATATAAAGAATTCCTCTTTTTCTTTTTCTTTCTCTTTTCTTTTTGAATGTACCTAGAAGGAAGGCAGCTGCTATTTTACTGTGCAGACCCACTCACTGAACACTGCCTCAGATCATTAGATCATGCCCAAATTCATTTCTTCTCAATATAAACAGTTCACATCCACATGCAATAGATCTCCAGAGGTTCTGTTTATCAAAGAAAAAGTTGGACCCATAGGTAGCGGACACTCAAAAGTCTGCTAAAGACCTTGGAATAAAAGTGCACTATTGATGACTGTCAGGTAGGAAATGATCAGTATGGAAGGCCACTAACTCAGCAAAAGCAGTATCATCATGAATCCATTTCCTTATTTCATATTGACCCTAAAAGAACTTCTAATCTGCTGAACTCTATGCAGAACAAGTGCCAGGAAAGGAAAGCATTTCAGATATCTGGGACTTCAATTTTGATTTAGTAGATCACTGAAGTGGAAAAGGAACATCAAATTGACGTGAGCAGCAGAGTCTATATGAGACAGGAGAATGACCAATAGTGTAAGGGATGTCTTAAGATTCTTTAAACTAATATATTCATAGAGTCATAGAATCATAGAATCATAGAATAGTTAGGGTTGGAAAGGACCTTAAGATCATCCAGTTCCAATGCCCTGCCAGGGGCAGGGATGCCTCACACTAGACCATGTCTCCCAAAAGCACAGACAAATACAAACAAGTTTCTAGACACTGTAGATACATTTATCACTCCAATGACTAAGAAAAAAAAAAAATAATTCCAATTTTGGTCTAACTTCCCCCATCAGAATGGCACTATTCACTTCTTGGTTGCTTTGCAAACATGTACACAACACTATTATTTGTAGCTGTTCCCAGCTGTCTGCTTCTGACGTCCAAATGCTGTGTAGTCATGGTGGGACAACCAGAAAATATAAACTACCCCTCCACAAAGGCCTATTGTCAATTATCAGAAGATCTGGAAAAACAGAATCTTTAAAATTAATTTCTTCAACACAATGAAAGATTCCAAATAATAAAATATTAAAATCATTATCATTTTATCCAGCATCAGTGGCAGCAATCACTCATTTTGCTGTTACTTACAGAAACCCTCTCAACAGCAGAGTTGCATGGGAGGGATTTGACCATATCACAAATGCTGGGTATTTCTGTTGTCAGGTTCTAGTACTTTTGGCAATGCTGCAAATATTACTATTACCTTCTATTAAACTAGGCCTTGCTTTTTTTTCTACTTAGATGTTATACTCTGGTAAGAAGGTTGTTTTTAACAGACCTTATTAAAAATGGACTACGACAGAGTATTAGGCAATTAGAAAATTATTAAACTGTTTACTCTGTTACGATAAGTATAAAAATTATTATCTATTTATAAATCTATTTGACACTGGACTTAAGGTTTACTGAAAATGAACATATAAAACATAAAATAACTCAGTTTTGGTCAACTCTGTAGTTTGTTTATTTTGTAATTCGTAATATATATAAGATCGAGTCTTGATGTTAATACTGTCAGGGAAAAAAGCTCTCAACTGGTTTTTATTTGGAGAAATTAGGATAAATAAAACAAATTATTTTAAGTAAATTAGAGACTCTAATAGCACAAATAATCTTATTCAGCAAAATCAATAAAATCAGCACATGATCATATTAGGACGCCACAGAAGGAAATTTTTCTGGCATTATTAGTTCAGCTAACAGTTCTGTAACTCAGGGCACAAAGACTGCCTTGATTAGTTTTCAAAGAAAACACTTTACTGACTTTTTTTCCCATTATATCATTTGACTGACTTTTGAGTCCACACTTTTTCTTTTCATAAAGCCTAGAATGAGTTTATGAAAGATTTACAATAATGATAAAGAAGCAATTTGCTCAGAACTGAGGAAAGCTGAAGGAATCCAAATGATACACGGAAGTGAGCATCCACCGACCAGTTGTCTTAGTAAGGCAGCATGAACAGCTACCAAAACACACAGGACTGCAGTAATCTCAGGGTTAACTTCAACTATTTGGGACAGTAAGCACAGCTCCTTCAGTGCTCCTTTCTAAGCTAATTTGAAGAAAAAAACCCTCATTTTTCTCCTATACAACACCACTGTAATAAAGCAAGCTGCTATAGAGTATGTAAATAATACAAAGATACACATTATTTTTTTTTCAGACTTTCTGTTTGCTAAGGACAGGAGAATACAGTGTAATAGGATTTAAATTTACAGTTAAAAAATAATGACCACCAATGCAACTACCCCTAATGTAATGAAAGAGTAATCAACTCCGTGCATTTTCTTTGTACTGTACATGTTGCATATATTCTAGTTTTTAATATGGGACTAAGATACATGACTGTGAAATGCTCATATTTATATATAGAAAATATATACATATGATGCCCACTTTGTGCAAAATTTTCAAAGTAAAGTACTGTGGAAAGCAGGATTTTCTCCCTAAAGACTGCAGTCACTCCTAAAAGCAGTATCCTCTCAAAATTACCTACATGCTTCTTAGCTTTCCATTTGTTTTGTACATTACTGATGTCTGGTTATTAAGTCCAGTATTTAAAATCAAAATAAAACATTCCATGATATATACCCAGTATTTATGCAGTTAAGTGCTTTCATTTTTTTCCATCAATGTAATTTTATTTTCATGAATTTCTTGTCCGTGCCCTCCCACACCCAACTCATCGGCCTTGCACTACTTATTTAATGCACAGTGTCTGATCTTTGATACATTCTTTGTCTAGCCTGCCAAGACACAACAGGTAGAACTCACCCTTAAGCAGGTATGAACCTGTGCTCAAACAGACTGAAATTCCAACGCATCTTGGGATACTGAGGTCTTTAATTTAGTGCATTCCAGTGACAAACAGTACAAACAGTATCCTAAATCCCAGACAATTTTCCACTTCCTCGAGGTTGTAAATTTTATTTAATTTTTTAGAACAGACCATTTTCAATTTGCAGCTCTGAAGAAGATGAGGAAGCCTTGGGAATGTATAATACTCTAACAGAAAGCAATTACTATTTATTCTTAAAACTCTTCTGCATTTTGATAAAGACTATAAAGAAATCTTCATCATTTTAGAATTCCTCCAAAACTTCATCTGCCTTTATCAATAGATACTGTCTTGTCTTGAAGCAGGATCTCAATTTTGAGTCAAAAAGTTACAAAAACACTAGAAGACAGGACTGTGCAAACAGACCATAGTGCTGGACATGAGATGCCTCTGACTGAAAGACAGGACGCTGCAGTGTGTTGAACCTCTGTGTCATCTGTCATTCTTAGATGGAAATCCAGATGGGAGTATTTCAAATGCAAAGACATGAAGTAGGAAAAGGAAGACATGAGAAGGAAAGAACAGATCATAATTTGAACCTTCTTATTCATGTCCTCATCAGTTCACAATACAGAAATTAAATCTGGATAGTTTGGTGACATGCTTCTATTTTAATGGGAAAAACACTGCTGAACCTCTGTGATTAGTTCACATGTCAGACTACACAAACAGAAAGATGAGGTGTTAAAAGGAGGAGCAAGATATTCTTAACAAGCTTATACATCAACATATTTTACATTTATTACATGAAGGATCCTTTTATAGTTTATTCTGACTAAGCAGTACTGACAGCAGCAGAGATGAACACACTGAAGGCACATCTTTGCACTATTTTAAACCTTGACAAGGTCAGAAAGAGCATAGACTTAGGTGACACATATCAAACAGGCTCTAATCTCATTCATGCAATTTACCTTGACAAATTTTTCCAATATGCAATTCAATTTCATTTGTTATAATTTCTTCATAGCATAGAAAATAAAGAATACTGATTATAAATTCGTTCTATTACAGCATTTACTTAATGAAGTTCAGAGGAACATTGTTCATCTACTACAAAACTCACAAAATTTTCAGCTGGACTATATATACTCTTAGGCATTCATTAAACGTGAAAAAATGAAAAACACCATTTGTGGTCTATTCAACTCAGTTTCTGTATTAAAGCTGAAAATAAGTCTTAATCCTAGGTGAATGAATTCTCTTTGTTCGAAAGAAGATTAGAATGTTTCGCCTAACTTCACTGAATCAATATTTTAGGATTTTAGTTCAAATTTTAGAATTTTTTTTCCCTTGAAATGGGTAAAAATGTTTCTTGGTGCCTTCTGCATAAGGCAATAAGGTTGTATTTCCTAGTATTCCATTAGCATGACATCACTAGGAGCCTAACTACAACACTGCATATCAAAGTGGAATTTTTGTTGCTAGAGAACTGGATATATTGCATTCCCCCCATCCCATGGTAGAAATTACTATCTCCATCAATGAATTGCCACTCCTATCAACTGCCAGGAATGACAGTAACAAAGATTAGTATTGTGTTTAGCTCAAATGAAAAATAATAGCATAGCAAGCAAAAGCAAAGCCTTATTCTATAAATATCTGTAGTACTGATAGTCTGACACTGGGGTTATGGCTTTGTTTCCTTAATAACAGCAGTAGGTATATTAAGTGTCTACACTGTCAGCAGTTGCTAATTGCTAAAATCTCTGAGGGTTTTTAAAGCAAGGAACACAAATAACCAGTCAGGGGTAGCAGGGCAGCTCTTGGTGCTGCTCATTATCTTTTACAAGGAAACAAACTTTACGTGGATCTTTAGAAAAGCCACACACCAAACCACACTACTTTAGTGGCAATTATTTTCTTTCTTTCTTGAACATTCCTCCTTTCCAAAGGATAAGAAACAGGAGAAGTATATATTCTCAAAGTCTGATCTTGTACTCACAGACAATAATGAAGACTCTCCTATTCTGAGCTCTTTAGGTTTTTTCTAATCACTTCTAATATGAAAGGATATGACTACTGCAATCATTCAAAGAGTTTCCTCTCAGAAACAAACAGATGCTATCAAATCAGTTCTGACGGTTTAGCTTTCTTTCTCATAATAAATTCTTTAATGGACTATCCTTCTGTACTAATAAATTTGAAACAGGAAGAGTTAACGACTGAAGGGAATATGATTCTGACGTTGTGACATCCAGGCATTGTCTTGGCCATCTGACATGACCTGTATGCTGATTTACATGGAGAGACTTAAGAAATAGCCTCACAATATGGCTTTTGGACTGCAAATAAGTTGCCTATCACAAAAGTGAAGTTTTGGTGAAGTTATAGCTAGACATAGGACAACAGATCAAAACAGAAAAAAAAGCTAGTGGTGTTCATTACTGGATTCCTGTACTTGTTGTTTGGCCTGAAAAGTTACCTGATATGTAGAGCCATGCTGCGTAACGTCCCTGGGGAGAGAGGAGGATTTCTCAATGAGCCTGACATTTCTTTTGTCCAGTTTTACTCATTCCAGAAAAAAGATGAAAAGACATCCTATTTCCCTGAGGAAAAAGTAGCAGAATCTATTTCCCCTACTGCATTTTTCAAATCTGCCTGTCTCTTCCTGTCTCACAAGTGGAATTACCAGCTGGTTTTTCAAAAACTGGTTATTAATTTTTTACAATGGCCAAACTAAAGTATAGAGATAGCTAATGATAATAAAAGTGTCTGTTCTTCTACCAAAAAAAAAAAAAAAAAAAATTACTTTTTTGAATCAAACTGATCAATTATTTTGACCCAAAATAACTATTTTGAAGAGATAAGAGTTGGAATACATCAGCTCATACAGGATAAAGGCTAAGTATCATCTTTTTCAATATTGTATTTTTACCCTGCACTCCTCGATTCTCCTATTCCTTACGACTATTTCTTCTCAGTATCTTCCTTCCAGTTCCTATCTGGAAGCCAGCAAGCCTTTTTTCCTACTTTCTGAGTCAAAAGCATTTATTACATTTGGCCTTCCTTCAAGACACACTTTTTTTGATCACTACAGTTTTCTTTTCTTTTTGGCTGAATCAACTACACACCTCACCTGCTCCATTAACAGCTACATCTCTCCCTGCTCTCCCTGACTTCCAGCTCATCATCTGCCTTTGATCTGTGTTACCACAACCAGAAAATACTCCAACCTTTGCCTTTGAAGTCTGTTCTCAGGGAATTCTCTCACTCCACCTCCCTTACTTTCTCCTGAATCTTTGCTTTCTGCTTGTTGACTCTTCCTTTATCTCTTATTGCAACAAAAATGGACACATAATTTTATTAACTTACGCTCAGTATGTGAACATGAAGAAATAGATACAGCTGAGAACACCAATTCACAGCTCACAGTCCCAGAATCTCCTAGCTCAGAAGAGGAAATAATTCAAGACTGAATAATCCTCAGCATGACTTTAATATTCTATCATACAGAAACACACAGAAAAAGCTTTCTTCATCTTTTCCCCATAAAAAAATTAGTGGTCAGCACTGAGAAATCTATCCGGCTAGATAACCATCAGAAGACTGCTGCAGAAGAACCTCAACCAAACTCTGCATGTGTGATACCTGAAGATATGTTATTTGAGCACATCTTCTGATCTGAAAAACAAGGCACCATGCTGCACTGATTGTTGAACAGTAAGAATGATACTTTTTCTATTTTGTTAGCTTGCTTTGATGACCTATCGATTGATTCAGCTGGTTTCGTGAAACATCTGGGGCACACAGATATGATGTCAAACTATCTCATGGAGACAGGATTAAAGCTGAAAGTTTCAAACTGACATTTCATTCAGTAAGATCTGAAAATAATGTGTACGTTCCCTTTGACAGAGGTATCAGTGCAGCCAAGCAAAGAAGAGTTGCAATGATGAATCTTAACAGGACTTGGGAGCTCTTTATGTTATTTTACCAGTTACTATCTGTGCTGAATTGAAGAGCTGATTATAAAGGCAGAGGCTGTGTGTGATCTTGAACAATTACTTATGCCACAGAACAGAAGAAAATGAGTGGTAAAGAGCGCAAGACCTTGATGCTCAGAGTATGCATAACTAAAACAGAACGTAAATACTCAGACTCACCAGTGTTATCAAGGAGGCCAATGGAGGCTATCAGTATCCTTTCAGCAGAGTGTTCTTCAGGAACAGTAATAACCAGCATACCTTCAACAGAAAGTCAGGCAAAAGCTCATTAGTAAATGTTTCCTAGATGTTACTGGGACTTCCTGTAGCAATACATCATACTATGTTCTAACACAGTATACTCACAGTCTTATCTCATGTATCAGAGCTTTGTACTGCCACAATGTTAGTCCTGTCTGAAATTTTTTATAACTTTGCCCTTACAGAGCAGGCTGGTCAGTTATTCAAACCAGCCTAACTCACATTTCCAGAGATACTAAATGATTACTGTATAGCTTTTGACTGCTAATCATGGGGTTTGTGAACACAGGGTAACAAGCTGTATCGTACTGGTTTTGCAAAGCTCAAACCAACAAGGCCAGGTCCCGTATGAAATCCATCAGCAACAAGGTGAAGCCTTCAGAAAAACAAACAAACAAAAACTGTTTTTCAGAAAAATAAATTCATGCAGTAAGCAAAATAAATTTAGGCAGAGATGTGGCAAGGAGTTACAAAGAAATGGAGCAACAGTCTGGAAAGGCTTAAGTGATTCCCTGCTTCTTATGTCCAGACACAGACATGTGCACGTCATGTCTTAGTCCACTGAGAAGAGGTAGACCTGATGTAGACAAAAGTCCTACTATTACTTGGGATTTTTCTGAATAAAATCAAAAAGTATGATCTTTGCTTAAGAGTACTAGTTATTTTAGTTCTTGCATTCTGATTCTCTGCAAAGTCTGTTCACCACATCTCTCTTTTTTTCTACCACTGAATCATCAAGAGAACAGTTCATTTGCATCTGTTCAGCACAAGGAGAAATAATTCCACTACTAGGACAGGTCACTTGATCACTACTTCCCCTCAATGTGTATTTGTCTACATAAACCACCAATTTCACTGTGCTACAATATGTCCTTCCATTCTTAAGGAATAAATGATTGCTTTATAATCTTTTAAATCACAGGGCTTTGCAGTGAGGACCTTATAGCAACATACAAACAGGTCAGGCAGTAATTGCTTCCCTGTGATTAAGTCAATATAAATTGAGTCATTCAACATTCATTCAGAAACTGTAATCACAGGGAAAAGTCAGTATTTTCTCTACTCCCCCACCATTATTATCACCACTCCTCAGAGCTCAAATCTTAAACATGTTTCAAATTCACTCCCTATTCAGCTGTACTAATAGATTCAAAAGTAGGTGCTCAAAACCATGAGGTAATAACAACACTAGAAAAATAACTAGAAAACACATGATTATTTGGGAACGATCTTGCATTTGCAGGTGTAGAGAACTGGCAGGAGATAAAAAGGCATCTTTGAAGTTTTTAACTTTGCTTTTAAAAAATGCATTAGTACCACATTTTCATAATGAAGGACGCTGCTATAATCTCTGCATCATCAAAATAGAGAATCTGAAGTTCTGGAAAGCTCTGCGTGAAGGCAACCTAAACCTCTGTGCTTACTCCCCAATCTGGTATGATCAGCATCAGATAGACCCAGTGCCCTGCAGCTGTATGTTGGCCCCTCACAACCACAAAAATTACGGTTTTAACAGATTTTTTTTCCTAACTCCTCCAATTTAACCAACAAATTTCCTCCCAAACAATCAGTATCAAATACATCTGCACTTCCATTAAGTTTTGAGATTAGTGGGGTAATGTGCACTGAACCACTAAAATCAAATTACGTTGCTATCACCCAGCAACACCTCTAGACCACAAATACAAACATGCCATTCAGCACATACAGCTTGTTCACTGTAAAGAGTCAGCAGTGAGCTGCAGACCACCTCTAACAGAACGTACCCAGACCCTACCTACAACTGCCATTCTAAAACCTGAGTGAGTCACAGACACAGTGCTTGGTCCTGCTGTCCATTCCAGGGAAGAAGTTCTCCTGAGATCATTGGCATTTTGCCTGGTTAAAAAGATCAAATAAATGCATTTGGCAGAATCTCAGAATGCAACTGGTAGTGTCAACTGAAAAACTTGGTGAGAGAGAAATAAGTATTATTTCTTTTTCCTACAACAGGTACCAAGTTCAGAATAAACTCCTCACCCCTTTCCCGGAAGCATACACAGCTCACCTCTCCACAAAGTTTGCTGTGTATTACATAGAGGTTTCAACCACTCCATGGAAAAAGGTAAGTTGTCAGATTTTTATTTTTTACATACAAATGGATATTTTAGGTCCAGCTGATGAAGAAAAGTACAGGAAATCATCTCTGAAATGCCTGTGATTATGCTCCATTTCAGAGTCCAGCAACCTGGGTCAGATTTTCTTTGTACTGCTTGCTGTTCAGCCAAGTCTCTCTTTCCTATTTCAACTCTTTTCAATTTTCTGGGCAGATCTCTCTTGGTTCAGAATGTAAAAAACAACACAGCTTTTCACTAAAGAAAAGGTAACCTACCTATCTGATGGGATAAAGATGAAAACCAAAGTCCACGTCCTTCAACTTATGACATTATTCAAACTTCATTATTTGTCAATTACACATGAAACTCAAAACTCTCATCCCAGTTAAAATACCTCTGTTGAAACTCTAAAGCCATTAAGACTTTAACACAGAGTTGCTACGTGCTGCTCTCTATAACACTACAGGGAACTGTGAACAGTGCAGGAATTGCTATTGCTTACTTTTCATGTGAATGCAAAAAATTGAAACAGAGGTCCAGCTTGGCAAGATGCTAACCCAGAAACTCAGCAGCTCATGCTGTGCATTTATGAACAAAACAGTCCTTTCTTTCACAGCCAATAAAATGAGAAAAAATTGGTGATGACAAATATGCTCATCGTTTCTTTCCTAACATAAATCAGTGAAAAAACTATCTTATTTACAGCTTGTCAGGAGGAAACTTTGTAACTAGTGGACATGATGTAAAATTCACATATAAACTAACCTTTTCTGTCACTCAAAAAATGTTGTTTACTATTGGACGTGCTGCCACCTTCAAGAATATGCCCAGTTTGAGCTCTAGATGGGAAATATGAACAGAAACATTTCAAATACACCTTAGTCCAACACTGTAATTCCCGTATATTAATGCAAAAAGAAGTAAATTCCAAAATTCAATAACAATACTAGAATATAAAGTCCTGGTGGAAAACAGTTCCAGATGTGCCTTCTTAGTTCACAAACCCAGAACAGCCACTGAGATGGCTGACTGTGTTCCACTGACTGCATTTCCTGCCACACGCTTGCAGCCACTTCGCAGGTCTCTCTGTGCACAGTCACCCACATGTACCAGAACTCCATGCCTGCTCACACAGCACCCACTTCATCTCTCGCAATTAAATGAGTATTCTTTGCTCCTACAACCCAAACTGCTTTCTGATAGTTCAGTTCATCTCTAAATACATCCATTTTCCCACAGTCACTGCACTAGCCCATCTATATTGTTGAAGGCATGACTGGATTAGATGTATCCCTTGTCTATTAGATTTGCTGTCCCAGGAACAGGACATAGTCTTTGTTTCAGTGACTGTCTAACAGCAAGCTGGTCAGCTGGGCTCAGTTCCACTACACAGGAGTACGTGAGCTTTCAGTTCAGTTATGTATGAGGCGGATACAGTCTGTAATACAGCTCTAGGATTAGAAGATGTCAGGAGTGAGTGGTACAGGTATATGTAAGATTACACAGTGAAGATTATACTAATAGTAATCCAGGGGTTTTCATGTTTGCTGCTTTACTGCAGTCTTCAGAAAGTGTTCTCTCACCTCATCACATTATCTGTGCACCAGCTTATGGCACCGTACAACCCCATCACCGCTTTAGCTATTACTCTTCCCTGACTTCTCAGTAGACAACTCTAAAATGCACACTATCTAAATCTTCTGATTATGTCTATTTAAAATATGGCATGACTCAGACTGAAGATAATTTACACAGTTTTGTCCCAAATCTTTCTTATATTTAGATGGCTAAGTAAAATATTTTTAGCCTAGAAAAGGAACCAATTGACATTGGAAATGGACCTCACTGTCCCCAAACACTCTTCTGCTTGGGTACAGCAACACTAAGAGACAGAAGCAAGGACAACATGCTATAGTATTATCTAACAGTGACATTAAAAAAAATTTAGACCTGAAAGACATAATTGTTATGAATGTATATTAAAAGATACAGCAGTGATATTAATTATTTGGACATTTTCAGGAAACAACAACTTGAAATTGATCTTCTAAGCCACATATCATACATATTAACAAAGAAAAAATCGGAACTAATCTGAATATTTTGCATTTTTGTTTTAAGAATCCTTTTCATATGTAAAGTTTGTATTTAGACAAACACTAACAAGCCCTTTTTTGCCTAATCATTCAGGACAGAAGGCAGCATTTGCAGCAGAACATATTCATCGTCTTTTGTGGTTAAGCACATCCATTTTAATAACTTCTCTCATAATTTTTATGCATATACTGTTACAAAACATACTTTCCTTTATTAAATTTCTGATATGCAAAATCTTCTGGGAGAAGGCCAGTAAGATGGTGTGGAATTAAATACATACCCCACTACACTTCTGCTGCTCTGGGCAGAATACAAAGCTGCAACCAAACCCTAGGATAACCCTTGTGAAAGAGCTGTATATACGTAACTCCCTTTATATGTATCTGTGTGTGTATATATTTACATACACACAGAAACCCAGGTGTTTGTACCACAAAATCCACATACTTTAGTTCTTGTTGCAATAGAAATTTTACTTGTACAAACACACAGGTAATAACATAGTACCAGCTTCCTCCATCTGAGGCAGCATGACACAATCTTTACTTTGCTTGCACTCTCAGTCACAAAGAAATTTAAAATGTGAAATACAGATAATATGGCTTTTTACTTATTTCTGGAAAAGTATGTTTGCAAGTAATCCTCCCAATGCTATGAAATCCTAAAAATCTACAGCTAGCAACAGATTCTAAAAACATATAGTAACACAGTAACCTTTGTCCCACTTTTAGAAATACAGTAAAATACGCTCTTGTAACCAGAAATTACTGAAAATTATAGTCCCAGTTTTGCGGGACCAGATTGCCCTGCAATTCCTTTTTCTGAAGAGCTAAAACATTCCTTCAAAAGGAAGCTTCAAATATGACTAAAATGTAGTTGCAGCTCAACAAAATAACTCTAAAAGGAATTGTTTTCAGATGAAGCAAAGACAAGAGCTGCTCAACAGAAGAAAAGTAAAGAAACCACTTTTCTAGAACAAGATAATCACAGAGAAACTTCTAGAATTGAGAAGGATGCCTGAGTCGTGAGGTCATTTGATGCAACTCACTTCCCCAACTTGCTCAGGACTAGGTCTAATGTTTGAAATGAGTTGTGTGTGCCACTGACACAGACCATAATTCTGCCCAAGTTAAAACATGAATGATAGAACAGTTTGACAGCTGCTACTATCTTCTCAATTTTGACATAATTTGTGGCAGCATCTCAGACAGTAACTTACAAATGACAACTAACTTAAATTAAAATTTTTTATTTAGAAAAGCTTTCTGAAAGCTATTAAGAACACCCATCCCTAACCAGAGGAGGACTAAACTTAAAGCTAACAATTTCTGCAGTGTTCATCAAAAAAGGAACAACTTCTCTTGTCCATTTACCCTATTTTTCAGTGTAGATGCTATACAGTTTCTACTACACTGGACAGGATCAACAGCATTAAAAACCCAACAACAAATCAAAACAGACCAACATAGTTCTAATCGATACTTATTGGGAAATGCTGGCAGTAAAATTCAGCAATGGTTTAATGGCAACCATTCTGAGCTTTTCCTTTCATCTTTTCAACTGCAAAGTATTAAACTGGTGCTACAGATATTTCTGGTTATAATCAAACTTCCACAGATGCCTTCCTGAAATATGCAAACAGCTAAGTAGATGGAGATATTAATTAATATTACAAGCCTCAACACTTCATTACAAAGTTGTATATGCAACAGCAAAAGAATGAGAAGTTAAACGGGAAATAGCCTGTAAACAGCAACATGCGATTTTCCATTTTAGCAACTGAATTCCATCTTGTATTGTGAGCCTATGCTCACAGGATACTGACTTTGGGAGAGGAGGACAGACAGTGGCCCAGGTACTCACTAAAGAAAAATCAATGCTGAAGACCTGCACTACATGTTAAATTACATGCTGAACAATTTGCTTTACAGCATTTTCCAGCTGCAAAAGAGAAAAGTGGGTGCTTTGGCTTACTCACGGAATAGCTCTGCAACCCATTTGTCTAAAAATTGCTCAAAGTATTCTACCTTCTGCAAGCTGTCAGAGAAATTAAGGAACCTTAACCAACCAACTGCAAAGAGGAACAGCAAACACCAGATACATAAATCCAAGTTCTTGTTCTACCACACAGACCTTGATCTCTGGCAAGTAACTTGCGTTTGGATATTAGAACTGCTTTTCTTAATCACACAGGAAAGAAGTGAGGTGCTTCATTTCTGCAGTAATGGAGCCAGAGAAAAACTTACTGCACAGTTTTATCCCTTTAACTTGGCATGAAGAAAATGAACAATAATCAAACGTTGTAATGTTTTCATGCTGGCAGTAATGTTCTTCAAGCAGTTATCACTCCTCACAAAGGAGTTATACTTAAATTTATCCACTACAGTTGAGGATCTTAGAAAGATAAAGGGCCCTTTCTAGCTGGCAAAGCAGACATGTTCAGACAGCCTGACCAGAAGAGGTAAACCAGAAATGATAAGGAAAGGGTATGGCTGAGCAATGTGCTGGCTGTGCAGTGTAAGCAATGCAAGTGTTGCAGCCACAGGGCTAAAAGCCTTCTGCTTTTATGGAGCTTGCATACTCTCCCATGCAAATATATGTTTCCCAAGGCAATGGTCTCCATTTTAAAATCCACTATTATTTTAATTTAAAAAGACATTTTATATATTTATAAAATGTCTTTTATAAACTTATTTTAAAAACTACACCTTTAACCTTTTTTAATGTTTAAAATTTTGCTTTTTATATCACACTTATATAGCAATTCCATATTTTTATCACACCATACAGTTTCACTAGAACTTATATATGATAATAAATGCACTGTAGGCACACACAAGTATACAGCGGCATGTGAAGTTGTTTGTACATGTGCATGAGTGTGAGCTTGGGATTTTAGTAGCTTTTCTGTTTGCAGTTATAATTCCCTGAAGTCTAACACTAAATGGAAGGAATCAGACAAGTGTTCACCAAGTGAAGATTGTGATTTGACCTTTCTGTAAGTACTTTACTGAGTTTGCCAGCCTTTAGAGACTCTGTTACAGAATATGAAGCTATACATGTATTGATGCCAAAATTCAAACTGCAGTTTATTTTAATCAATGTATCTTTTTTGAAGCCAGGGACTCTCATGTAGTGCTCATCTGACAGCCTTTGATGTGAACAGCATTAATAAATGTTGACATTTGGGTTGATTGCTCTCCCTCTACAAGCATGGACAAGTCAGACACTAATCCCTTCATTCTTTCTATTTGAGTTTCTGCTGTTTCTGTCCTGCTTCCTACCCCTTAGTTTTATCTTTAGTTTTCAGAGCACCAAAACCACAGGATTAGAAAACCTGACACTAACAAGATGTGTGATGTTATTAAGCACTGGCAGAATCTGTAAAGCCCCTAACCACAATTAATATTAGTGTCACCTGTGTCTTTCTAATGTCTATGGCAGTGTTCAAGGCCAGGTTGGACAGAGCATTCGGCAACATGGTCTAGGGTGAGGTGTCCCTGCCCATGACAGGGGGGTTGGTACTAGATGATCTTAAGGTCCTTTCCAACTCTAACCATCCTACTTCTGTTTCAGTGTAGATAAGCCACACACTTTGGGGCTCATCTCAAAAGCTCCGCGTATGTAGTAACAAAGAGTGCACCCTCCTGAAAGCAGAACAAGGAATCGGACACAAACGCACTCATAGTGTTTTGAAGGTCCACATACCATTCAGATTGAACCAGATATTCCCTCTGGCACACTGAACAAATAATCTGATGTACATACACGAATGTACATAAGCACCTTGCAAAGATTCTCCCCCAAAAGTCTATTCAATTTTATATAAAAAAGCTGAAGTTGAAATCACAATGGTTTCAGTTTTCTGTTAATATAGTGAAACACAGTTTTCACCTTGTCAGTTCTGCCTTTTTAAACACAATAATAGTGAAAGTTCTGAATTCTGATTTCCACACCTAAACTGAAACAGGGATCTTGGTAAAACTTTCACCTAACACAACTTCAACACCATGTGGAAAGAAATTAAACAATCTCTGTATGCACTCCATAATCATTTATAAAAGATGCAAAACTACATCATCTCAGCTGAGCTGTAGCCTTATAAATGGAAATACCAATAGATGACTCCAGCTATCTTTCTCTATCTATACTTGAGATAAAAATAATTATTTGCCATAGTGAATTTTTAGGATTAATCAAATTACATAATAAATTATTCAATACATCTCCAACCATGGACTTTTGTTAATGTCTGTGGCAGTGTGTGCTAACATAGACAGCATTATTTTAATTTACTTGTTGCCAGGAACACCATCATTTTATCATGCTGTTTTATCAGATGTTTGTTCAATAAAGCGCTGCTTATTTCCTGGAAGAAACAAAACCCCATTTTCCCAAAAGGGGGGCATCAAACAAAGATGACAGAGCATTTCTCCAGAAAATCCAAGTTTCTCTCAAGTCACACTTCTCTCAATTTTCTACCTTTTCTTAGAGCTACAAGACCAACATCTACTCAGATTGTCTTTGGTTTCTTCCCTCTTTCTTTTCCACTCCTGTTTTACAGAGACATATATATGAGCTATGTCTGTATTAGCAAGAGGACATCTGTACAGTGGGCCTCAAAAAATGCATCTGCACTTGGTTTATTTTGGACTAGTCTAGTCCTGTTTGTGACTGCAACGATAATTCCACTCTCCCCTCCTCCCAAAAAAATTAAGGCAGAAACATAGAATGCACTGAAATGGGTAACTGCAAAACTATCCCATCTTCTTCTGCAAAATTTCCCATCACTTGGGAGAAGAAACTTTGCATAGAAGAGAGTCAGCCAGGGATTCCAGTCACCCAGTCTAGCTTATCACCAACAATCCACAGCTGTGTTTACAGTTATTCTGCCACATCCTAGTATATAACAACCTCATGATCCCCATTCAGCCCTCTGCTCTGTACCATCTGTCTTACACATGCTCCTGCCATTCTCCAGCAATTCGGAGTTCAAAAACTTCCAGGCTGAGCCAGAAATTGAATATTTGTGTTTACCTGTCCTTCATGGAGCCACAATATCCTGCTGGAGTCAGTTCTAAAACTTAGTTACATCCTGTGTGAAGAAGTACTGCTTTTATTTGTTTTGAACACACCCCTGATAATTTAATTTTGATGCCTGCAGTTGTCATATTATAAGAGACAGGGAACAATCAGTCCCTTTCCACCCTCCCTATATTACTCATGATATCACTGATGTTTTTCACATCCCTCTCTGCCACTTCTTTTCCAACATGAACAGTTCTAGCCTATTTAACCATTTCTCATGTAGAAGCCATTCTATTCCCCTGTACGTTCTCGTTGCTTTCCTCTACACATTGCTGATTCCATTAAATATCCTTCAGACAAGGACAAGAAGCATACATGGAATTAAAAATGAAAGCTCTACATGGATCTCTAACATCACAAGAACATTTTCTGGTTTGTTCTTTATTCTTTTTGTAATGTTATTTTCTAATGTTATTGTTGTGATTTAAGCCCAGCTAGTAACTCAGCACCACACAGCCGCTTGCTCACTCCCCTATTTCTTCCCTCCTGCTCCTGGGGGGATGGGGAGAAGAATGGAAAGAACAAAACTCCCACGGGTTGAGATAAGAACAGTCCAGTAACTAACGTGCCATACAAAAATACTGCTGCTACCGCCAACAATAATAATGATAAGAGAAAATACAGTGGGAGAGAATATAAAACAAAAAGGGGAAAAGGAAAAGAAAACAATAAACACAAGTGATGCACAATACAATTGCTCACCACCCACTGACCCGAGCAGCGATCTGGGCCTTCCAGGTAACTCCTCCCACTTTCTATACTGGGCATGGAATACCCATACCACTGTGCTGTGGTGTGGAATACCTCTTTGGCTACTGTGGGTCAGGTGTCTTGTCTCTGCTTCCTCCCAGTTTCCTTTGCCCCTCCTCACTGGCAGAGCATAAGACTGAAATGTCCTTGATCAGGCTAAGTGCTACTGAGCAACAACTAAAACATTGGTGTGTTATCAGCATTGTTCTCAGACTAAATCCCAAACACAGCACTGCACCAGATACTAAGAAGGAGAAAAATAACTGTTACAGCCGAACCCAGGGCAGTTATATTTGGTTTCAGACCACTACTTGACCAGAAATACTAAAAAACCAAAAAGGTGCTCTTAGCACCAAGATCTCTTTCCTCAATGGCAATAGTTTGCCTAAAGCTTCTTATTCAGTTTGTAAATTTAGAACTGTTTTTCCCAATGAATTATTTCACGTTCTTCAATTCTTAATTTTACCTACATCAATCAGGAAGCTGTCAGTTAACTTATTGTCACCAATGGCATGAACACATTACTGGTGGACTGGAGCACTGTTTCAGTAGAGTACTCAAAGGTGAGCCCTCCGAACAGAAATGAAAAGCACTACTGAAGCGTTCCAGCTGGGAGCTGCAACAGTGAATGAAATTCAAGTCATGTCATAGGTTGCCTGAATGCTCTTGTGAAAAGCCCATGATGCAGTCTTTGGGTCCAAACAGACAACTACTTATCTGCTTGTATTGCCCTGACAGATATGATTCTGGCACAGCTGAAAGGAAATTATGGAGGTACCTGGAGAACAAGGCACAGTTCTTGGAGCACAATAATCCTTTTCATACCTAGTCTTAGTGCTAACACGATTTTCCTTCTATCCAATCAGGATTTCCCTTGTTGCATCATGTGTCATGCACTCAGTTTACTGGAATAGAGGAGAAACATCACGTTTCTCAGCCATGTACTGAGCTGTATGCTGGGATTGTCATCCATCTGGAGGTAATCAAGACAGTCCTGATCTGACGAACATGTACTGACCACAGAAAGGGAAAAAAACATTGTCCTGACTGGGTATAGAACAAACAAATGCAAATTCTATCAGCAAATGGCCATCAATCTGCATGCAGGCAGCAGGCAAATGCAGAAATATCTTGCTTCTCTCGGTAATAAGGTACAGGAGAATGTGAGAAGGGGAGGATCTCTTCTACCAAGAGAAGACTTCATACTATTACCAAATCTCCCAATGTGAGATGTTAACAGAGGAGCTATAGTGACACTGCTTTCTTAAAGATGGTGTGACTTATGTTGTTCTCAGCTCAAAAAAGAAAAAAAAAAAAAAAAAGGCTTTTCTATGTTTATTGCAATACAAAGAACCACAGACAATCTTTTACTGAAAGTAAACATCAAAAGGACTGACACCACATTTGTATAAAGCCATGATTAATTATGGTTATTGCACAGCTGCTACGGAGTTGAGTTCTGTTTTACTTTTCTGCTTATCTTGACTAAGAACTACAGGATCTGTGATTCAGTAGAAACAGCCCTGAGAGAAATGCTTGCAAGAGCAAGATGTGTCAGAAATACATAATCACCCTTCCATCCTGATGTCATAAAGGTGGCTGCAGATGCCTATTCTCTCCTTATTCCCCAAAATGCCACTGGAAGTTTATGTGACTTCAATGCTTTGGACAAAAATCAATTTATACAAGCTCAATAGAATAAAATGATCATAGAAAATGCTAATTTAAATTTAGAACACATTTTTCAAGTAGCTTACGAATGCTATAAAACCCAAGCTTCGTTTTTCTGAGAAAATTTTGACTACAGTGAGGACCTGGAGTTACCTAAGGCCCTGAAAAGTTACCTGTGGAGGCTTTGCCCATTAGGATCAAACAGTATCAGCAAAAAGCACTGACAAGAATTTACCTTCCAAACACTCAATGAATAATGTATATCCCATTGCTTCTGTGGCAAATGTATACCAAATCAAGTATGCAAAGTTCTAAGAACTTGCTTATTAACAAAATCCAGTTCCCACTGGATTAGTCCTGTGCCTACCAACATGAACATAGCAAGCCAAAGCTCAAAGTTATACGGGTATTAACGAGCTTTAATGAAATCATGAAGGTGCCTAACAATTTCTCTTAATAGTTTTATACAAATATTCCTATCGTATTATAATCTTATACTATTTTTCCTCTTATGCTCTTCACTTGGACTTCCTCCTTTGTAGACTTTTCTCTTTAAAAAAAGAAGAGAATTATCTACCTGTTGCACTCAAATCACATGTTGGTTTTGATTTGTTGGTTTTTGAGATTTTTCTTTGTCTGGGGGGCGGTGGTTATGATTGACACGAAGTACATCATTAAAATTATCACATGATTTTATCTGTATTTGTTTCTGGTTTGGGGACAAAAGAATCTCTGTATCTTTAAAAGATCTGCAGGTAAAACACCAGTTATGGCATCTGGTACATAAAGTCTCCTTCTGACATACACAAAAGAATCTAATACAAGATATCCAGAGATGATCCACTCCAAAACTATTAGAACATGAAAACGCCATTAGTTTGCGTTAAAGTCATTCCAGAGTTAGAATCAATGCAATCAGGGGGAAGAGCTTGTATTGTTGACTCGTCAATATCCATTTAGAACACCCACTGGCTCTTATTTATTTTTTTGTCATTGATTCTGCATCTTTCCTGCCCACATCATACAGCTAAATTCCTTCTAATATGACAAAGCCTTAAGGATTTATAGTCATTTTTCAAGCTTCTGTTCTTGTTAGGGTTCCAGATGCAATCCCCTTTGGAAAAATGTTATGAAAGAGATATTATCAACCTGACCCTGGATGCTGATGCAGAAATGAAAACAGATTATTTTTAGTTAAAATAAAAAAGGGCTGAAATCGTAGAGAGTGAGGGAATTTATTCGGTTACAGACACTTATCAGAAAGAAAAAAAATATTTAAAAATATGTTTAAAATTTTTTCAGGTCTGTAAATCTGCGGCTTTAATCAGGTCTTTAAAACTGCGGCTAAGAATTGGCAACAAACAGACTTCTTTAAATGAGATATTATGTACAGCATTTAGAGCCGTTTGATAATGTTTTCATGACCTCCCAGTGAACAGCTTTTTTTAAAGAGTACCACACAAGTATTTCTTAGTCTGACCCACCACTAAAAAAGGAAAAAAGCATCTGTATGCAGTAACAGAAGCCATCAAAGGCTGAAGCCATTTCTACTTAGGAAAATAACACAGGTGCTACCTAACAGCTTAACATGTAATGATGCTATAGAAATAACCAAACCTGCCCTCCTCTGCTGGACAGGAGTGACTCTGCTTGGGCTGGGCAATATTGTATCTTTCCCATCACAATTTCAAAACTAAAGATGACTGTACTGCAGCGATTTATTCTGATCCTCATAGACACTGTAACAATTGTAATAAAGATAATGGTATAGTTAGCTAAAACAATTGCTGAAACATAACTTATTAATAGATAAAAGAGTTAAACAGGACAAGAGAAATGTTAGTGTCTACAGTAAATTTTTATATGGCAAATTCTTATGCTGGTTATTATGGCAATGGGACCAAATAAAGGTACTCTGCATGTGTAACGGAAGGAATATACAAACTTGACTAAAAGAAATGCCATATTTAACGTAGCAGTTCTTTCATCTGAGGCTCTAGATGATACGTTAGACACCCTGTACGCCTTCACCCTGACATACTGTTGTTTGGAACAGTTTGTAACATTCCCATTTTATCTGTGAAAAGACGTTTTAATTGAAAAATCATTTGCCCATAAAATTATCATCGTCAATTTACATTCTAAAAGGGACTGCATTATGACCATAAAACAATTTGTAAGTGGATTCATTCTACCCACTAAGTCACTTTACATTATACTGTGAACAGAATGATTAAAGCAGGTTAGCATTTTGCTGGCAAAGTAATTATGTTGTTATGCATTTCAGCCACACAGATACTTACAATAGCTGGTCCATTTATCTTGGTGACAGAACATCTATACTAAACGGGCAGAATACATTTTATTTACTTGATGCAATTCATCTATTTCACAAAATACTCTTAAACTTAGTTTTTCTCATCAGGATAGCTCTACCTATTTATTTATTTAGCTTTCCTGTACAACAAATATAATCTTGCATGTAAGTAAAGATCAGAATTTGTGAGTTTTAAGTGAAAATAAATTATCTAGTAGGTCAGCTACACAGACCTTGTTTAGATTATGGAAAATCTACACAGTATGGCCTGTGCAACCATCTTCTCTTTGGGACAAAATTGCTCTTACTAATGAGTTAGAAAAGTGAAATGACAACTCAATACTGAACTTATCAGCCACAGTGTTTCAGTATATCATAAAACACAATCTAAATTACAGCTTGGCAGTTGGCTTGCTTGCTGTGATGTCCAACACTGACCATGTACGTCACTCCCCAACAAGCAGTAACTGCGCAGAGGTGCCTCATGACCCACAGAAGTTTGGCTGGAAGTTACTCTTTCTCATCACACAGAATGACAGAACAGCCAGTGGACTCTTACATAGAATCCTGCTGTAGTTTCACCTATTACTTCAGCAACACTGAAGAGCTTGTTCCCACTCCCAAATTCTGGACTGGGATCACTATCCAGCTTTTGGTATTTGATCATCAATATACACACGCCCACTTGACAACACACAAAGATACAGGTAACATTAATTACCTGACAGCACCAGTAATTAACAGACAGCATCAGTAATTTTACATCTCAAACATCACCAGGGGACTACCTATTGTCCTGCAACTAACAGGAATTCTATGACTGTTGGATTCAGCTCAACGTGCTGTAGGTGAAGTCATTATGACGTCTGCACTGGAAAATACATGCAAATATGTAAGCCTGGACACTTAAACCCAAGTTCCTCAGATAGTGAGGATTTCATGTCCATTTGCAGGAATTCTACTGCTGTAAAAATAATAGGAGCAAGAGACACTATGAAGCCTGGCACCATCCAAAGGATTAAACTCTTCCATTTCTGGAGATTCAAGATATGAGTAGTGAAATGGCTAGTTCAGATTTTTAAATATGCTGAGAATGCCAAACTTCTACAAAAATACAGGAAAGTCAACTAACTCTAAGATTCAAAACTCTACCAAAGTTTTCAACTCAAAAAGAGCGCTACTAAATCAGTATATAGATCTAACCATTACCTTGTGCAAAGAAATGTACCCCTCCATTTTTATGTTTGAAAATTCAAAATCAGCATGGACACATCACTAAAGAAATGTAACTAATTAAAAGGAGCTGAAAAAAACACCACTATAAGTTTATATTTTGGATGCAAACAAAGGCCACATCATATATTTGTCGACAAACACTGTCTAATACCTTCATCAATGACATGGACAGCTTTCATACAAAGTCCCTTCTACCATGATTAAATGTAACTTACCTTTAACAAAAAGAAACAAACAAATAAGCATGGAAAATTTCTCCAACCACCCATATACAGGTGAGCTCTCGACCCGAGGGAAAAAGAAAAGAGTACTTTCCCTTCTCCACAGGTTTGTTACATCGGCCCGAAACTTCCTCACAAGCACCAGTCCAATTTTGTCAAGTTACTGAAGGGTCTGCAGCAGGTTTGTTGTTTGCCTGGTGTTGGGGTTTTTGGCAACTAATATGTTTAGATGAAGATTCATGCACCAATGGGTGGCCATGATAGCATATTTTATTTGATGTTCAACTCCTGTTTTTAAACTGAAGCAGTTGTGCTTTAACAATACCATTCCTGCTAAAAGAACTCACAGTCTGGTTTCTTTCCACAGCTGCACAGCCTTTATAAACTGACAGCAGCATTACAGCTCTCCAAACACACTCCATTCCCATTATGTTACTGATCTAAAACCAATCAACCCAAACACACAAAATAACCATACAGAATATAAATGTTTTAGTCCCAAAGTGGAACTTCCAGTAAATCACAATTATATCCCAGATCTGAGTGACCACCCTTCAAAAATAACTTACTATAAGAACACAACAGCTGGAAAAAATAACTCTTTTCCTTCGTAGAATCAGCAATCAATTGCCCAGGTAAATAATTAATATACTGTCGTGGTTTGAGCTCAGCCGGTAACTCAGAACCACACAGCCACTCGCTCACTCCCCCCCTTCCTCCCCCCATTCCCGGAGGGATGGGGAGGAGAATCGGAAGAATGTAACTCCCACGGGTTGAGATAAGAGCAGTCCCGCAACTAAGGTATAATACAAAACCACTACTGCTACCACCAATGATAATAACGATTAGTGAAATAACAAGGGGAGAGGATACAACTGCTCACCACCCGCCGACCGACACCCAGCCCGACCCGAGCAGTGATCTGGGCCTTCCGGGTAACTCCCCCCGGTTTATATACTGGGCATGACGTGCTGTGGTATGGAATACCCCTTTGGCCAGTTTGGGTCAGGTGTCCTGTCTCTGTTTCCTCCCGGCTTCCCCTCCTCCCTGGCAAAGCATGAGACTGAGAAAGTCCTTGGTTGGAATAAACATTACTTAGCAACAACTAAAAACATCGGTGTTATCAGCGTTGTTCCCAGGCTGAAAGTTAAAAAACACAGCACTGCACCAGCTACTAAGAAGGAGAAAAAATGACTGCTATAGCTGAACCCAGGACATATACTTAAAAATTTCAACATTATGTAGGCAATAATCTATAGGTAGTTAACAGATTTCTAACAAACTGGAATTAATAGACTTTGTCAAAAATACATGTCAATACTGAATAATTAAAATTAGTTCTACTTAGGGGATATTGCCTGAAGTCAAATTGTATGTTTATCTAAGTCCTAGTATAGTATATATCAGAAATAAATAGTATAGTAATCCTTAGAAACTGGTTGAACACAAAACATGTATATTATCTCGCACACCATATTTGGCCAGGCAATCATTATTTTAAGTATTACCTCTACTTGCTCTATTCCTTGGTACCTATGTGAACTTTCCTTCCTTAGACCTAATATATGTACCTGGGATGTGCACTAAAATGTGCACAAATCGTACCCATGAGGTCCTGTTCACTTAGCCAACCCTCGGGCTGTCCAAGGAGACTAAAATTATGTCAGCATTCAGAAACTGAAAGTTAAGACACCAGAAAAACAGAACCAGGGACTAAGAACTAGGGAAAGAAAAGTAAAGGAATTCACAATTTTCCTTGTTGTTAATTAACAGAGGTCACAAAAGCATGTCAAACATGTGACTTTTAAAGCCACCTGTTTATTTCATTTCGTCTGAAAAACAGTGGAAATTAAAGTGTGTAGACATTATTATAAAAGTTTCTATTAGCACTTCAGACATCTCTAAATACCTTGGAAAAGTTGGCTGCGTTGCACTGGCTTTTATGATGCCTGCTCCTACGTGGCCACCTGAAAAGCAATCAATTTAGAAAGCCTACTCTATGACAGGTTTCTATCTTTATTTTGCCCACATGAGAACTATCCAAAATCCTAATAAAACCCCCACATCTACCCATTGTAAACACAAGCTTCTTGCAAGGTTTTTTTAAAGCACTCTTTAAACATTCAGCTGACTGTGATGAGAACCAGTTTAGTATCTAAGCAGATCATTTTGGTTTGCGGTTTTTTTTCCAAGGCGCAGGATATGGAAGCTCAGAATCCATTAACCAGCTGCAGAAAGCATAACAGAAGAAATAAGTAATTCTTGTGTCTGAAAAAAGAAATAAAAATATGGCATTGTTTTCCACATTCTAGATAGTCAACCCTGGAGACTAAAGTACCATAGTTTACTGGGAGCAGTACACTTTGATCTTTTGTTTCATAACTTTTCATGGTTACCAGTCCAGGCAAAACCAAATGTAGAAGAATAAAGTATTTCATGTACCAAGACCCTCCATTCTCTCACCTGAATTATCCTCTCTGACATCATCCATGAAAGCCTGAGTGAGATTGCTGGGCTCAGAAAAATACTCCCCTGCATATAAGGTTGTTCACTCAACAGGTAACAGAAGTTTTGTTTTGAAAAATATTATATTGAGAGCATGGAAAAACAAGGATTCACTAGTCTGGGCACCCATACACTCCAAAAGAATTATGGAATTCAGTGATTTGAGGGGTGCAGAATCCAGGCAGGAATATAGAGATGTACACAATTAAAACTTTCACAAATCCCTGTTAATTTCTAAAAATGCAAGTCTACATTTCCCCCCTACCATGTCAAAAGGTAGGGGGGAACCTTCAATTTAAGGTTTTAAAATTCCCAGAATTATACTTGTAATCAGGATTATGTAATGCAGCCCATGACACTAATAGATGAAGCTCCACAATTTTAAGTAAAGCTTAAATAAACATGTATTTGGATTTAGAACAGATTTTTGAAGATCCTGTTTCTTCATCTGAGCATTTCTTTCTCTTAACAACAAGAAATCACATGACAAATCTGGGGACATAAAATTAAGTTTGCCTTTGGATAACTTTTAACACCTGCTGCCTCAACGGGCCTGCTGTTTGGACGTTCTCAGTGGTGATTCCGTTTTCTCAGAATTGTATGTTCCCAGCTGGCTCATTAGAGGTAAAAAAATAAAAACACAAGACAAACTTCGAAAACTTAAGGAAAGAATACTTCAACTCTCCCATTATTTTGAAAGTGGAATCTGAAGTTCTCTCATTCTGCTATCGACTTGCTGTAGAAACTTCCTTGGACAATTCATTTCAGAACTCTATTTCTTATGTCTTTAGTGGGAGCCATAAATGATGTTTGCCTTCACTACTAAATCATTTTGAAATCCACAAAGTATACACTGAATGACCAAACAGGATTTATAAATAATTACAAGCCATAAACTACATAAATAAATGGCTAAGCTTTTTGTCATTATAATTATTTTCTTAGAAACCTAGAGTTATATGGATCTAATTTGTGAAAATATTTCAAGGTACTCCATGGACACAATTTGTAGTTTTATATTTGTCTTGCCAATGAACAGCTCATCATATATTCCTTTGTTAATATTTCTAATTGGTTATCTTAAATTGTCCTACTACAATAAGCATTTGTGATGATGAAATCTTAATTGCCTTTTTTTAAATGTCAAAGAAACGTTACAAAGAAGGACAAAACTGACAAGAGGCATTTTTAGATTAATTACTTCTCTCCATCCCATCTGTTATGTTTTAACAATTCTACTCAACAAACTCTCCTATGCCTTCCTAGTATGTTCTTAGAATAATGTTATTAGCAGTTCCTTTACGAAAGCTTTCAGTTAATATATGGATACTCACCTGATATAAAATATCTCATTTCTAATGAAATCAATGGAGCAAGAGTAATTCATATCACTGAAAAAATATAGCTTACATTGTTTCAAAACATCTCCTGTTCTTGGTACTCTGTAATCCAACTGTTCCCCAATAAAATACACTGATGGAATATATGCATTTCTATATGATTTTGTAGATCAAGAAGGCCAGCACCAAGGAAGCTAGTAATAATACATAGGTACATATTATTATACCACTGGTACAATTTTTGCTTTGGAAGAAATGTCTTTCAGTAAATATGAGAGAAGGGGACTATCAAGCCATGCCCCTGAACACCAAGTAAAGAAATATAAAGAAGTTCAGCATGGGATACTTCCACGTAGATGCTCAAAAACTGCAAAATCACATTCTTTACAAAACTGATTTGGTGCTTATTCATTAAATCAGTTATTGAATTACAAATATGAGCTATGAAAAGCACAAATACACTTTGAGTCCTTAATGGGTAAATACAATTCTATACTGTCATAAAATCTAGCACAGATCTTTTTAGCCAGAGGTTCAGAGCACTCAGATATGGTTTTGGAGAAGCATAAACAATGCAAAAACCTGTAATTCTGGTGTCAGTCATGGTGTCCATATAGAATACCAAGTACAAAATCATATCTTACTGATTTATTTCCATGGGTCTTTGGCAAGATAAAACACTATAAAGCCAACTGCAGCACCACAGTGTCCTCTGCTGGGGAAACCAACTTCTATCTCTTACCTGAACAGAAGGAGGGAAAGCCCATGATTCTCACAACCAAAACTGAGCTAGTCCAACTAATCATTGTTTCAAAATCCCGTTTATCACAACACAGAGAGAAATAGTTGGAGACAGAAGACCATCCTGGAGATACTGCTTCAATGACTTCTAACAATCCTGACTGGATTAATAGCTCAATAGCCATTACTTAGATAATTCACTAGAAGTGACCTTAAAATACATTACTTTTTCATGCATACTGTCATTATTGAAAATGACCAGTTGAGTCATTTGTCAAAGTGAACTAAAAGGACTCTGAGCACAAGTGTTCTTAATCTTTTTCTTTTTCTTTTTTTTTTTTTTAATAAGATGATAATTCAGCTACAAAATGTACCATTTGTAATTTAGAATGGAACAAGGACAGCAGCACAAGTCAATAGCTATCTTCGATTACTGGATGTTATCAATTCAACTGCAACCTGAAGAAGCTGCAGATTTCTCTTCTAGGAAAATCAAGAAGATATCCCGTTCTAAGCTGAGGTACAAAGGAAAAAACCACCTGTCCTCTCACGGCAACAAGTCAACAGTGCAACGGTGTAAACTTGTAAACCTAGCTGATCAAAAAGGATGCAACTATGAGGAGCATCTCTCCAGTATGAGTGGCATTTACATTTGTATGTTAAATGTAGCACTTGAGAGAAAAAATGAACGAATGCATACGAAAATAATAAACAAAAGAACAGAAGCATCAAACACTAACCACAACCTGTAATAAATAATGGCTTTTGTATACAAATGAAGTCACAGGACACATCCCTTATACACTGCTTCTGTATTTTGCAATAAGAATGAAATAAGAACAAACTCTTTTTCAGACAACAAACATCTTATTTGCACAGAAATATTCCTTTATATTAAAGTCAGCTGAAACAGTTAATTTTTTAATTAGTTAACCAGTATAACACTGAGGTAACCTCACAGCAGTGATGTAACAAAGTGACATTAACTGTCTTTGCGGACTTAATGTATTGTTGTGTACCAAATGTTCAACGCTGATACAGGGCAAACATCTTCAGTTTGCACTATAAAAAATCACTACATTCACTGATACTAAAACCTGAGCACATACCCAGAGTGGAAACAAACCTCTTAGTAAAAAGGAATATGGTAAAAATCTTCCAAATACCTTCTTTTTTTTTTTTTTGGAGTTCTTTAATGGGCTTGTGGAAATTATAACCTAGGTTGTTGTATTTAGTTAAATCAGCAACCCAGCATCTTTTTTAAACTACTCTAGTTTGTGTGGCTGTATGAAAACGGCAACTGAAAGGCTAAAAATTGTCAATATGATTTGGAATTGCCAGCCAGTAAACCAGTGTGGTCTTATCCACTTGTTGAATTCAAAAGGACATAATTTATAGTGCCTCTTGAAAAATATTCCAATTTAGTCCCAGGTTTGTGGCACAACAAGAGCTTACTGATCTGGGGGTTTTCACACTAGAAATGATTAGCTGTCTTGAATCTGTTCTGCCAATGCAGATATGATTTTCATGCACAGGTTCCTTTTATGCATCATTTTAAATTAATTCTGCTGTGCATTATGCATAGTTTGGTGGAAAATGGAGGGAAGGCTGTGTTGGCAGAACAAGGAGAAAGTTCTAAGGCAGGTACTCACACTCATCACAGGTCCAGCTGCTCCTAACAAATCAAAATTGCTGATGACACCACTGGAAAAAGAATGGCCCCATCATACTTTTCTGCTTCTAACAGTACAGAGATGTCAACGTTTTAAATATTCTGTAGTTCTTCAGAATGTTGATTCTTGTCTAACAATGTTAAAACCAAATCTCCTTTATTCCAAGAGTACATTAACTTTTCTAAGCCTCAGAACATGTCCTGTGTCTGCCTTCAGTCATGCCCATGTCTACATCATACAAAATTATACAAAAACATGAAGCACTTTTGATCAGAATAGGAACTAGGTGGTCACAGGAGGAAGTATAGCTAGAAAGTCTGGGGACAAAGACATAGACCTTTTTTTAGCTCTGCCTGTAAGAGGGAGCTGTAACAAAGCTAATGGGAAGCTTAGGCTATAAAACTCAGAACATAATTACAAGAGTGATATGCTCTTACATGCTTACAGATCCAAAGCTCCCTGCCACTGCCATGTACAACTTCAATAAACAGCACCAGGAATTACCAGTGCCTAAGAAAATTTTTCTTTACAGAATGCAAACAACAGGCTAGTCTGAATAATGGTGAAGACCAGAAAAATGGCACAGTTTCAAAATGTCAACAATAAAATTGTCACATAAAGATCAGAAAGCTAAATTACAGCAACAGAAGGATCACTGCATCACAGAGATATGGTGCACCAAGAGCTTACTTTGTACTTGTGTGTTTTTAGAACTGGCATAGTGAAGGAATGCACTTACAATCCAAGACAAAGGATCTACCCAAGACCAAGACATTCTTTTAGCTGCAATGTGATTTTCAACAAGAATTTGAATTTTTGAAGTTTCAGAGTTTCATTTATGTAAAAGGAGGGATTCTACTGCTCTTTTGAACTACTTCACCTTCTCTTTTAATATGCTTTAGATCCACAGATAAAAATAATATCCCACACATACACATTTTACTATGTCTTCAACTGAGTGTCTGATTCACAGTTCTGATGAGCACAGCTTCCATGTGGATGCTGGCCAGTTGCACATCTGTTATTTTCACGTGTGTACATAACAATCTGATTTTTTGCACAATCTAATCTTTTGTTACCTACATTTCCAAACTCTGTTCCCAGATTAGTTTCATTCATTCAAAATATAATTTTCATGAAAAGAACCAACAATTCATCTTAACTGTGACAGCATTCATGCAACTGAAAGTCAACTTGGTACACAGCTAAAAATCAAGGACATGTGCCTGTGTTTGTATACAAAGAAAATATACTCAGGTAAGGATTAAGATGACTTTTTCTCTAAACTAGAACCAAACACTACTTCTCTGAATTCAATGGTAAATTTAAAGACGATAGGAGGAAAAGACAATTCTATTTTGCCATTAATGACCATTCCGAGTAAGACAAATATGTAGGAGGTAATCAAGTAGCCCAGCCAGATACAGCTTTAAGCAGCTATAACACATTTCTCAGAATTGTATTTAAGCCTAAAACCAGCTTGACTATAGACACTCAAGACAGTAGATGTGCTACAACAGATTCATTTCTTGTCTTTAAATATTCGAGTAAACACTTTATCTACAGGTCTGCATGAAAATACAGAAGGACCAGACAGGGGAAAAAAAAAAAAAAACACCCAAAAACCCCAAAAAACCAGAAAACCAAAAAAACCAAACCAAACCCAAACCCAAACCCAAACAGTTACACATGTTGCAATTACAAAAAATAATTAACCTTTTCTAAAAGAAAGTATCCCCTCTAGAAACCATGGTTTCAATTCTCAGCTCACTATAAAAATCTCCTTCAACTATATCATTGCATCTCTAATGTCAGATTATTTTAGGCCATCAAAGTCTAGAACTATCTATAATTGTTTTGTCAGTGCATCAATATGTTCATTTTCTGGAATGAGGAGTAGAGAGGGGGGAGAACAAGACTTTGTGTGGCACAGATGATCAAGGGGATTGCTATTTCAGCTGTAACAGATTCCATAGAAGTTTTATGTTTCCAGCTCTGCTAATGGAGTAAGAGTGTCATCGCTCCTGTCTGCTGGTAAAAATAAGGAAAACCTACGACAATCACTTAGTTAAATTCAAAGCACTCCCAGTGTGATCTTCTAAGGTTGCCTTCTGAAGCTGGAAATAAATGATTTTTCCTCTTTGTTTGCTATGCCAAGAGAAGATATTGCAGCACATTCAGTTAACATTTGTCCCTGAAGCACATTATCCCTCCAGCAGTAATATGTGGGAGCAGCACAGACATAGTCTTTCAAATTAATCAGGAATAGGATTAATCATGCAGGTAATAGAAATTAAAAAGTAATATTTAAAAATAAAGTTAGAGGAGTAGCAAAGTATAATTAAAATATTCTTTCTAGCTACAATTTCTTTTGCCACCTTGAGGTTACCAGTTACCTTCCTCTGGTTTTTAATTTCTCATCCATAATGTGTTACAGTATGAACCTGCTGTATATTAAAGCCTAGCTAGAAATGCCAGAGTTTTTTCCCTATTCCCTCACTTTTTATCAAAATGCAACAACTTCAAATGGATTTTGATCTGCACATAAGATCTGAATTACTTCAGAGCAGCACATGGGGACAGTGGACTATGGAGTGCTAGGGAGTAGCATTAAGAGGGGAGGTGAGAACTGAGCAGGCGAATAAGGGGAGTGTTGTTCCTGGTGAGAATTGACTATGAAAATTAAAGTAGAATTTTAGAGCACATTCAGAATGATGCCATGGGAGTACCTGCAGTAAGCACAAGAAATCCGAACATGACACATAACAAGACAGGATAGCAGTGGAATGGAAGTGGCAAGGTTCACCAAGAATTCTGTGTCATCTCAGTGCAGAAGAATATTCATACTGCAGAATTCATATGTCAGTCATTTAGGATTGCTATAGTTAGAAAAGTGGACTAGCATGCTTATTCCCTCCTCATCCTCACATGTGGTATCTTAATTTCAATCTCAAACATTTAATTTACTAAACTCAGGTTTCTCAGTGAATTATGCCAGGACCTCTCCAATTCCTTCAGCTGCAAATTCCTTCAGCTGTAATATAGAGACAAGCTGCACGACATTGTTTGAAAAAGATGCATAATGAACTACTGGCAGAAGAACAGCAAAGGAAACATTTACTTCATGTGCATATTATGAATCTTACAGTATTTATTTGTCACAATCACTGCTCAAAACTTTTCATTTTTATCTGACTGGAAGCTGTTTTCTTACTAGAATCACAGTTTTATTATTTCCTATAAATACAATAAAAAATTAAGACTATACATAAAAACCACAGAATCATAGAACCAACAAGGTTGGAAAAGACCTTTAAGACCATCAAGCTCAACCATTCCTCAGCGCTGCCAAGGCCACCACTAACCCATGTCACAAAGGGCCTCATCTACACAGTTTGTGAACACTTTCAGGAACGGAGACTCCACCACTGCCCTGGGCAGCCCGTTTCAATGCCTGAGCACCCTTTGGGGAAGGGATTGTTCTTAATCTCCATCTAAACCTCCCCTGGTGCAGCTTGAGGCCGTTTCCTCTTGTCCCATCCCTTGTTCCTTGGGAGCAGAGACCAGCCCCCTCCTGGCTCCATCCTCCTGTCAGGCAGTTGCAGAGAGCGAGAAGGTCCCCCCTGAGCCTTCTCTTCTCCATACTAAACCCCCCAGGTCCCTCAGCCGTTCCCCATCACACTTGTGCTCCAGGCCCTGCACCAGCTCCGGTGCCCTTCTCTGGCCCCGCTCTAGCACCTCAATGTCTCTCTCGTAGTGAGGGGCCCAGAACTGAACACAGGATTCGAGGTGCAGCCTCACCAGTGCCCAGTGCAGAGGGACAGTCACTGCCCTGGCCCTGCTGCCACACTGGTGCTGGTACAGGCCAGGATGCTGGTGGCTTCTTGGCTGCCTGGGCACAAGCTGCTCATGTTCAGCTCCATCAATCAGCACCTCTAGGTCCTTTCCCATGAGCAGTTTCCAG